>NW_006431956.1:3142106-3179557 GCF_000325575.1 Pteropus alecto | reverse complement strand
GAATTTCCTTGGCTCCCCAAACTGTTCCCTGCCCTCCAACCTGGGCTGGAGCAACTGTGTCATCATCCAGAGGGCTGTATGTATACCTATACCCTCTCGACGATGTCTGAATCTGAGCCATGGAAGGGCCACCCCTCCCCCACATCTTTGACCCTTCCTTAGACACTGTACTGTCTGTTTGGGCTGCCATGCAAAACACCAGACTGGGCAGCATTAAAAACAGACATTTATTTTTGGAGGCTGAAAGTCCATAATCTAGGTTCCCGTTAATTCAGTTTCTGCTGAGAATCTCTTCCTGGCTGGTACTTGGTCACCTTTTCACTTTGTCCTCACAGGTCTTTGCACAAACGTCCCTGGTGTCTCTTCCTCTTCTTAGAGGACATCAGTCACATTGGAATAAGGTCCCCCCTTATGACCTAATTTGATCTTAATAACCTCCATAAAGGCCCTTTCTTCGATGCGGTGACATCAGGGGTTGGGCTTGAACATATAAAATAGTGGGGAGGGGCGCAGTTCAGTCCATAACAGGGACTCTCACCCAGCTGTGGATTTTTCTTTACCATTCTCTCTTATTCCTACTTGGTAATTAATTTCCTTTAAATAGTTAACAATTCTCTGCATGAAACCTTTCTCTTAGTATTACTGTGTGATCTCTACCTCCTGGCAGGATCTGGCTGATATAGGAGCTAAGGAGCTGGACAGATCCCAACTCCCCTTCTCCTTATGACAGCTTAATGGATAGAAATGAGCATTTCTTTGCTCCCGTTTTGATATCCCACCTAGTTACTGTAAGTGGCCTGGCTTTGACCTAGGCCTGCAGACTTGATTTCGTATATCATTTCTCTCTACCTTTCCTGAGTCTGGCCTCAGGTACATGATATCAGATACCTAAACACTTCCCAATGAAGTCATTGTCATGATCTCCTTGACGAATTGCTCTAGAATCCTTTCATCTTTGTAGTTGCACTAAAGTAAATTCAGCATGATGACCAGCTGTCACAAAAGGGATTTCCAATAGGGTGACTGTTAAGAAATTTATAATCCTATATCCTGTTTGCCTTACTGATTACTCCAAAAATTATTTAAGGAAATAGGACTAGTGTATGTCTCTCTCAAAAATTATCTATTGTGGTAGAGTTTCCTTCCCTGGTAAAATCACTACAGAATGACTCAGCTCCTTTGTGATTGTGCCTGACCCTGTGCCATGGCACCAAGTTGCTTCTTGGCCAGATCAGCTGAGGGAGAGCCCTGTGAGCCCACTGCTGCCTACCTGTTTGCCAATTAGACATCTGCCTTCAACGCTTATTGAAAGGGGTTTTCAAAGGAACTTACTTTGGGCTTTCTAATGACTTGAGTTTAGATAATACAAAAAATACACCTTTCATTCCTCTCTCCACAACCTCAATTCCAGCCCCCAAATCTGGACTGTATAATTTAGGACCTCATGCACTGATCAATCTGCTACATCACCTATCAGTATCAGAACCCAAAATTTCTTTTTTAAAATAGCATTACCACCTGCAAACGACATTGCGTCTGGTACCTAGAGCCTCACTTTGAAGACGTGAGTGTCGGAATGCAAGTTACCCAAGAAAAGGGTAAATCAAGAGAGAGGAGAGAGGGCTTAGACCTGGGAGCTGCACCAGTCAGCTCAGCGAGGCGGGAGCTTAAAATGGAGGAAGAAGGCTACTGGGCTCCCCACCTCCATCAGCTTGGCAGTGACCCCAGAGCCTTAGGAGAAGAAACACATTCAGTGAGGAGTCTGAGGTTATTTCTTGTGAAGGAAGAAATTTTTAAAAAGAAAAAAGTGCCCCCCCTCCTTTTGGGGGGGCGGGCTTCTAAAGTTTAGGCAAATTCTGTATTACTCACTAGCAGTTTTAGGTCCACAGAGCCATTTCGGAACCACACATGCTGGTAAGAACCATGCATCTGCTTCAGTGCTGGTGCCAGATGCAAAACCACTATAGTCAAGGACAGCCCCACATCCGTGGTACAGGATGGGGGTGAAGACACAGGGGTGGGAACTCTGGCCCTGTAACTTACATCTGATAACGCAGGTGGCTTAGCCTCTCTGTGTCTCACTTTTAGTTTTCTATTCCATAACATGGAAATGATAATAATAATGATCTCAGAGTTGTGAGAATTAAATATCAACACATCTAATCAAAAAGAAACAAACATAGTGAGCAGGCAATAATGTTTTATCTGTTTTCCGTTTTGCATGCTCTTGAAAGTTATGAATGTTCAACTGTAGTCATTAATCTTTTCCAATATATCTGTTCTCTTTTTAAGAACATTTTTTTTGTTCTGACAGATAGATACATAAAAGACATAACTATAAAGCACCCAAGTGCTGTAACTAACTAATAAACCCAAATCTCTATCTGCCATTTAAGTCACTTAGAAACCTGATGGAGTCACAAGTTCATTTGTTTATTCAATGAACCCGCTTTCTTTGCTTAGTTATCTAGATACTTTGCTAACTATTATAATATCATTAAACCAGATTATGTTTCTTGGAAATTGCTCTGATGATTGTGTTAAATGAAAATGTAAGTGAAATCGTTACTAGAAGTACCTCAGTTTTTCTAAGTTTGGAAAACCTAATTTAGCAAAACTAATAATGAGAAACTCATCTTGTTAGGAAAGAGGAAAAAACTAATCCACGAGGACCTTATCATGTTTACATGAAACCCAATTTAATCTAATTCTCACAAGGAAAAATATTATCACATTTATACACATGTGAGAAGATTGGCTTCCCTGGTTTTAAAAGTAGGCATCCAAGCGTTGTGGCGACATCAGCCTTGGAGGTGGGTCTGTGCGTGCTGGACACTCGTTTGTCACCTTTGTTTCTTCCTTGCTGCTCCAATCCATCATTAACCCAGCTGCTAATCTTTTCCTTCAGCTTCTATTCTCAGTTCTTTCTCAAAACCTGGTAACAAACTTGTCTTCTCTGGTCCTGAACCTCTTATCTCCATCAGCTTCTTCCTGGATGGTCTCAGTGGGCACCTTCTTGAAAAAGCCTCACCTCCCAACCCCCTTTGGGTATCGGTCTATTTGAATAATCTCTTGGCTGTGTCTCCCTGGGGTCTATTCAAGAAATGACAGAAAAGACATCAAAGATCATTTATGAAATATTCATTGTGCAGTAATCTGCACTGATATATTAAATTCTCTTTGTCATTATATAATCAATTTTGAATACTATAAGATACCTAAATATGTGAATCATGGGGCCTCTTTATTCACACAGCAACATATAAATTACTTGATGGTAAATTGCCAGTGTGTGGGACTAAATAATCAAATAAATTTAGAGAAATCATCTTATTCCCATAAGCACATCTAAGAAGGATGATTTGTGAAGTTGAAAATGTTGAAAGGCTTATTTTTAACGAATGTTCAAACCAAAGGGAAAAAGAAAAATGAAAAGACAACAAAACAAAATCTCAGCAGCATATGATCGATCTCATAATGTTGGTGAAGGAAACATTAACAATATCAAAAACAATAATTTTATCGTGAGGAAGATAATGTAATCTGCTTGGTCTCATACTTATGCATTCCTCTACACATGGCGAATGATCCCACTGAATCCCTCCTTCTAAATTCTTGGTTTTCTCCACCTTTATTGAGTTATACACTGTGAAATGATAACCACAATAAGGTTATGTAGCACAACCTTCTGCTTATAATTACCATTTTGTTGTTGTTACGGTGAGAACATTCAAGATCTGCTCTACTATCAACTTTCAGGTATACAATATGATATTGTGAACTATAGTCACTGTACTATACACCAGCTCTCCAAACTTATTCCTCTTATAACTGGAAGGCTGTACCTTTCGAGCAACATCTTCCTTACTCCCTGACCCCCCACCTGGCCACTGGCAACCACCAATTTACTCTCCTTTTCTATGAGTTCAACTTTTTTAGATTCCATGAATAAGTGAGATCATACAGTATTTGCTTTTCTTTGTCTGACATTTCATTTAGCATAACATCCTCAGGGTTCATCCAAGTTGTTGCAAAAGACAGCATTTCCTTCTTTTTTATGGCTGAATGATATTCATTTTATCGTTTTCTTTATTCATTCATCCAGTGATAGGCATTTGGGTTGTTTCCATGTCTTGGCTACTGTGAAAAATGCTGCAATGAACATGGGATGCATGTTCATTGAGATAGTGACTTCATTTCCTTCAGAATTTTCTTCAAATAAATACCCAAAAGTGGGATTGCTGGATCATGTAGTAGTTCTAGTTTTAATTTTTTGAGGAGGAAACTCCATAGTGTTTTCTATAGTGCCTGTACCAATTTACAGCCCCACCAACAGTGTACCAGGGTTCCCTTTTCTTCACATCTTCACCAGCATTTATCTCTATTTTTCTTAATAGTCATTCTAACAGATGTGAGGCGATATCTCATTATGTTTAGAAATCACATGAAGTTTGGTGGTGTTGAGCACCTTTTCATGTACTTGTTGAATATTTGAATGGATTTGGTAGGAAAATGTTTATTCATATCTTTGCTCATTTTTAATAATATATTTTTTTGGTATTGAGTTGTATGAGTATTTTTTATATTTTGTATATTAACCTCTTATCAGATAAATGGTTGGCAAATATTTTCTCCCATTGGTTTTGTTTCTTTTCCCGTGCTGCAGTATTTTAGTTTGATGTAGTCCCACTTGACTTACATTTTTGTTGTTTGTGCTTTTAATGTTATATCTAAAAATTAGTTGCCAAGATCAGTGTCAAAGATATTTTTTCCTGTTTTCCTCTAGGAATTTTACAGTTTCAGGACTTAACATTTAAGTCTGTAATCTATTTCAAGTTAACTTTTGTGAGTAGTGTTTGGGGTCAACTGAATTCTTTTTCATGTGGATATCTAGTTTTCCCAACACCACTTATTTAAGTAACTGCCCTTTCCCCATTGAGTGTTTTTGGCTCTCATATCAAATATTAGTTAACCATATATGTGAAGATTTATTTTTAGGCTCTCAATTCTGTTCTAGTGGTCTGTGTCTATTTTTGCGTTAGTACCATACTATATTGTTTGCTATAGCTTTATAATATAGTTTGATATCAGTAAGTGTGATGGCTCCACCTTTGTTCTTCTTTCTCAAGATTGTTTTGACTATTCATGGTCATTTGTGATTCCATGTGAATTTTAGGACTGTTTGTTCTATTTCTGTGAAAAATACCATTAGAATTTTGATAGAGATTGCATTAAACTCTATAAATAGTTTTGGCAATAAGGACATTTTAACAATATTAACTCTTCTAATCCATGAATATGGGGTAGTTTTTCATTCGTTTAAGTTCTTTCATCAATGTGCTATCATTTTCAGTGAATAGATCTTTCACTTCCTTGGTTAAATTTATTCCTAAGTATTTTACTGTTTTTGGTGCTATTATAAATGAGATTTTTAAATATTTATTTTTCAGATATTTTGTTGTTAGTATATACAAATGCAACTAATTTTTTTTTGCATGTTGATATTTATCCCACAAATTTACCGAATTCGTTTTTTAGTTCTAACAGCTTTTTGGTGAAATCTTTAAGATTTTCTATACACGAGATCGTGTCATATGCAAACAGAGCTCATTTACTTCTTCCTTTCTAATTCTGATGATATTTATTTCTTTTTCTTGCCTAATTCCTCTGGCTAAGACTTCCAGTAGTATGTTGAAGAGGAGTGATGTGAGTGGGCATCTTTGTTTTGTTCTTGATCTTAGAGGGCATTTTCAGCCTTTTACCATTGAATACAATGTTAGCTGTGGGCTTGTTGTATATGGCCTATATATGTTGATGTGTGCTTCTTTCATGCATACTTTCTTGAGAGTTTTTATCATGAAAGGATATTAAATTTTATCAAATGCTTTTCTGCATTTATTGAGATGATCATATGACTTTTTATTTTTCATTCTATTAATGGTGTATCACATTGACTAATTTACATATGTCGAACCATTTAAGCATACCAGGGGTAAATCCCACTTGATTATGGTATGGAAGTACTGTTGAATTTGGTTTGCTAGTATTTTATTGAGAATATTTGCACCTATATTCATTAGGGATATTGACCTGTAATTTTCTTTTCTTGTAGTATTCTCATTTGGCTTTGATATCAGGGTAATGCTGGCCTCATAAAATGAGTTTGGGAGTATTCCTTACTCTTAATATTTTGGAAGAGTTTGTGAAAGATTGGTGTTAATTCTTTTTTAAATGTTTGATAGAATTCATCCATGAAGCCATCTGTTCCTGAGCTTTTTTTTGTTGGGAGGTTTTTGATTACTGATTAAATTCCCTTACTTGTTACTGATATGTTTAAATTTTCTATTTGCCTGTGGGTGTGTGTGTGTGTGATTTAGTCTTTGCAGGTTGTCTGTTTCTAGGAATTTATCTATTTCTCTAGGTTGTCCAATTCAGTGACATATAATTGTTCATAGTATTAGATATAACAGTGTATTTTAAGCAGATAACACCTTAACTTTAATCATATGCAAAAACCGTGTGAGTTAAAACAGAATGTAAAGTCCAGTTGGAGATCAAGTATCAAAGAGAATGACAATTTAGGCCTGGCGAAGGCCACCTTTCTTACTTTACTCAACCCAGCAACCAAGTTCTTAAAGGATACGGATTCGATAAAAGGTTCTGGTAAATAAGCATGTCCCCAACCCCACTGCTTTCTTAATCCTTTTTGAAGCCAGCCCTGAATTTCAGCCAACAACAAATTCTACATGGAGTTAGGGAGCTACCAAGTAAGAGGAACATTATAATCACTAGCTTATTGCCATTATACCCCTGTATATGGAGGCCATAACAGGTTCTACCACTAGCTGTAAAAATCCATGTAAGCTTTACTGACATCTCGTACTATCACAAACTATTAGTAAGCCGCATTGGTCTTACAGCAGGTCTGTACAAGCCTCTCACACTTGAAATTTATCCTCTCCTTTGTCTCTGAGACAAAATTTCCACCTATTACTTCAATTCAGTTAAGTGTGTTTCTATTCTGTTACCTCAAGCCTGAATTATACGTCAATAACTGTCTTACTGTCCCAATACTTCTAGGAATGACACTCAGTCCTTTTCGTAGTTCTTTTTACCTTCTTCACAGGAAATGACATTTCATCCGTAAAAACCCAGACTGATGCTGTGGTCTCTCTGCCTGTTGATTGATGCAAAGCAGCTGCCTATTTTTCAAACCTGCACCTGGTGCCTAAAATGATTATTAGAGGAGGACCAGGCTCTAATTCAGGAAGCACCCCTGGATCCCACTATCCATCTCTTTCACATCTCTGCATAAAGGCCTGCCTGGTGTCTGAACTGTTCTTTCCCTTTTTTTTTCCACAACTTCAGATTCACAGTGAGATTATTTTTTTCTTTCATTATCCATATTCTAAAAATCATATTGGAACTCTTTTTGTGCTAAATACATTGGGGATATAACAGTAATGAGACCTGACCCTGACTCTCAAGATGCTTTCCTCTAATAGGAAAGACATAAGTAAATAGGCATGGCAAGACAGGTAAGTGCTGTTAGAACAGTGATTATAGGATGCTGTAGGAGTTTGGGTGCCGGCCTTTGCTAAGAGGTTACTAGAATATTTGAAATGTGAATGTAAGAGAGTTCAAAGGGACACTTAATTACAGAAGCAAAGTACCATAAACCAGTTAACTTGGCCAAGGGCAAAAAAAATGCTGAGATTTATCAGTCAGTCAATAAATGGAGAGCTCTTGCCTCATAACCTTCTTATATACTTCTTACTTGATATCATCAGACGATATGGACCTCTTGCCTAAGAATATCAGCAAGGTGTGATTTCTATTCTTTATCCCTATTCTACTTGACTTCTCATCCACTTTCTTCCCTTTGTGTCAAAAGCACTGATCTTTGGGGTAGGGATATTAGAATGATACTTTGGAGAGCATTCATTTTGAAGTCAGGCAGACATGAAATTAAACCTGTCTCTGGCCCTTACTAATCTTGAAATTCTCCAACCTTTTAAACCCCAGCTTCCTCAGATGTCAAATGAAGCTAATAATCATGCTTATGAGATAAGGCATCTAGAGAGTGTAACATGTTACTGGTACATACAGGATACATAATAATTATTAGTTTCTTTTTGAAATTAGGGTTGTTGAATAGATGTGCAACCAATTCTTGGAAATGCTCTTCAGACCAAAATCCCTCCCAGATTTCCAGACAATAGAACATCCTTTGACATTAATAGAGGTTCAGGACAATCTAAAAGGCACAGTCTGCAATTTCTCACGCTTAACATGTTTCATGCTACTGCGGCTTTGCATCTGCAGTACCACCAAAGAACTATTGTTACTCATGCTTCAAGGTTCAGTTTAAACATAAAGTTTCCTGAGGTGCCTTCCCTACTCTGTACTCTCCTTCCAGGTGAAGTTATTCATTTCCTTCCCTGTATTTCACTAAATATGTAGTTTTCAAAATATGGTCCATCTGCATCATATAATTTGTGTAATATCTTTTTTTACGTATATCAAACTATATTTCAGTTATTTTTATGTGTCCACATATAGAACCTGCATTTTATTTTCACACCCACATTTGTAATATCTAACTGCATGCCTAGTAACTGCTTAATAAATATTTAGGTAAGCAAATGGGCAAATGACTGGACAAATGAATGATTGAATGATTAGGGACAATTTTTTTTTGGTATGTGCACAGCTCTAAAAAGACTTAGAAAGATGATTTAGACATCGTCTCCTCTGTAATATGACAGATTAAATGAAGAATTGATAATTTTATGTAAACCAAAAGCAATAGATATTCAGAACTCTAAATATTAAATTCATGAACTTTATATATAGGTTTTACGTACTGATCTAGTTCCCAATGTAAATGGATCCTTCATATCAAACTCAAGAGTAGAAGGAATATATATATATATACACATATATGTATATATTGTACATAATATGTATATTAGCATTAGTACAACACCATTTAATCTGTTACTATGGCATAAGTAATGATAGTGAGTATATTATTTTGGCAGATCAGACAACTGATCTCAACAAGTACATGCCCAGATATCTCTTTTATCAATAGAGTTTTCTTTCATTACTATTCTCTATTTAGATCTTAATAACTTATTCAACTAAACTCATATCGTCTATTATATAGTAATATATTTTATTTGAGAATGATTTTTAATGAAATAATTAAAAGTGCTGCCTGGATAGTTTTTTTTTCCTGCATGTCTTATAGTAAAAGTCTTCTTTTGCATCTTTTTAATAAATCTCAGGGATTCAAATCAAATATACTGGAATGTTCAAAACTGATACCCTATTAATTAAATGAATAAAGCAAGACACAATTTGAATTTAGCTTAATAAGCAAACCAAAGTGAAAGCAGCTGTGTCCCATTAGCTTCTGATTTTCTGCAAAATGGAGAGGGAATCAGATATACAAAAAGAGTGTCTAAAATTGAGCAGCTTGTGGTTGTGTTGCTATAGCTACCAGAGGTCTTTTTGATGCTTTACTGGTTTGGCAAAGAAATAGACCGTTTGGGATAGTTAAACTAAACACTCTTATTCACTGAAATAATGCTGACATTTGACCATGAGCCTTCAGTTCCTCCACATCGTTAAAATATGGGTGTAAAAAGAAAAAAAAATTTCAAATTACCTCGTGAATATTAGATCCATTTTCTATTAGCCAAGGGAGGGAAATCATGCAGTTTAAGGACAAACATGAGGGTAGAAACATTCCAAATGACTTATATGCTACCTCTAGAAAGCTTCTCTGGTGAATAAAAATAAACCCATTTGAGGTCATTTAGGAAGTGGAGGTAATAGTGATACACAGAATAAGGAAATTGTCTTAAAGAAACCCTTTTCCTTAAGAAATCTATGTAGATGCACACAGCCACATCAAAGAAACTCCTGCTAGTTTGGCTCTGCAGCTATAATAAGAAATATATCCAAGAGGAAATAATCAAAGTTATAGAGGCACCAACTTTTCCATTCCTTAAAAATAAATGCAAAGGTTAAATGCTATTTTTTCCAGAAATCTAAATAGCACCATATGTAGTTGTTTTAATGGCCCTGTGAAGTTTTTAGAGCATCATATCAAGACCATTCAGTGACCAGGTCACTTAGTAACCTAGAGAAGTTACACTGATCTCAAGAATAGTTGGGAATATATTATATTCTTTCGGAATGGGTGCCAACACTACCTCCATAGTGCCGTTTTGTTTTGTTTTGTTTTGTTTTGTTTTGGTAATGAAAGAAACATTTTTCTTTTTACAATAAAAGATTATAAACAGAAATGCAGAAAAAACTCTAAAAGTTTATCATGAGAAGGAGACTCAGCTAGGAAGGGGAGAGCCACATGGCTCAGAATCCTTCTCCCTTGGGTTCACTTCCTCTGTTAGTTTTTCCACTCTGATTACAATCACCAAGACCACATTGACGCCAGGAGCAGCTTTCTTTAAGGTCTAGTCTCAAGTATGGACAATTTCTTAGCACACAGTAGTTCCATGTATGCTTGTAAAGTGAAAGAATTGTGAATTACAGCATTCATATTCAGGTCAATGCTCTAATGACAGCTCTCATGCTGTCATATACCTGGGTGCATTCCATCATCATCGTAATATCCATGGGACAAGAGTGATACCCATGGGTCATTCATGAGCATGAATGATCCTACGGTGGATATCCATGGATATGCAAACAGGTCCCATCAGCAGATCCTTCTGGCCAGTTTGCAGAGATAACAGCTGCTGCACGCAATACCAATAAATGGAGCTGCCTTTTTTCCATGATCTCATTGTCATTCTAGAATTATGAATAAATTGATAAGGAATGGAATTTTTAGCTTTTAATTATAGGATAACTCAAGTCAGATCTATTTGTCCATAGGAATTGTGATGGCATTAATGACTTAAATTTAAAAACTTTAAGCCAATTAATTTTTTAAAGTAAAAATACAATAACAAAAAGAAAAAGAAAAAATATTAACTAAAGTAAAGAATATAATGACTAGAGTTATTCTATAAAAATCAACCAGGCTGTATTGGTACTGCATTCTGTTAGCAATTTCTCAGTAGACAGATTATGTAATGCTGAAAAAATTACCTCTTTCTAATTCTCTCTCTCCCTCCCTCCCCCACCTCCTCTTTCTTCTTTCTCCCTCTTTCTCCTCCTCCTCCTCCTTTACTCTCACACTCCCCCCTACCCCCACACTTTCTCTCTCTCTTGTCTTTCTCTTTTTCCTTTTCCAATTAGGAGGAAGTAATTTAGGTAAAAAATTTGCACCAAACCACAGCAGTGATTAGTCAACATAGATATGCATAGACTGTATATTACTTCTAACTTATTCTCTTCCTTTTTGCAAGATAATTCAAGTGAATCAAGTAACAATGAATTATTGTAGCTTCTTGTATATTAAAAGACTCTTGATTAATTGTATACCATATTATAAGGAGGCTCATTCTTACAGTAACAAATAATGGAAGGTTTACTTTTATATCCAGATAAGTCACTGGTAAATGTTTATTTGAACATAGATGTATGCGTTATCTTAATGTGCACCACTTACCAAATTTTTTTAAATGTTGCAAGAATAATTTAGAAATAAAATGTGGGTATTTCCTTTATAGAAATGTTACAGTTGCTCTGTTGGTGTATAATTTTTCAACAGTAAAGTTTCTTTTCTGGCAACCTGGTATTTATGTGTGAACTACACCAGATCATCAGGGAATATAACTGACTCTAAAATTACACCATGGGAAAATGTGGAATTGAAGATTCAGCGAAACAATGCCAGTACTTCTAAAACAATAGCTGAAGTAATCACAGTATCAAAAAAGATCCACATGTTTTATTTCAGAATAGCAATTAAGCAAAAACAGCTCTTTAGTTAAGATGAATAAATAAGGCCAAACAGGCAATTCTAATTCTATCATGTTTGCTTGTGGGGAGTGTGTGTGTTTATGACACTGTGTGTGTGTGTGTGTGTGTGTGTGTGGTGTTGTTTGCCTGATTCTTGTGGAAGCTGTTAGATGACAGAACCAAAGCATTAGATGTTATTTTTTTTTAATATTTCTTGTCAGTGCGTTTTAAACTAATAACAAAAAGAACAGCTCTAGAGTCTTAGTTTCATTGGTTTGAAGTAAGACGTGTGTTCTAGCGTTAGAGACCCTGACCATGCAATGACTGTTTATTGAGAATATGTACCACATGGTGCAGGAAAGTCAGATGTCATTTCTAACTGACATGCACAACTCTGGGCCTTTCGATTCTTCTCTCACTTTCTAATTACAGTAGGAATTAGCTGCCCTAATTACAGTAGGATTTTTCTTCCCATTCTTCAAGTTTCCACTCCGAATAAAGGTCTCCATTCCTTCCCTTTTAGAATTGATTCAGAGGAAACTACATTTTTCAAATTAAAAAATGAGAAAAACAAGTGAGTGATTATAACATAATTTAAAAGTGATGCAATTGATCAAAAGAGATAAAAATGTTTATTTCGATATGTGAAGTTGTACTATTGTGTGGCACAGGCACAAGTAACAAAATCAGAAGGCACAAGCCAACTGGGACTAAATAATTAGAATATATGGAACAGTTAAAGGGTTAAATTCTTAATATGTAAATAAATTTTTATGATTTATTTAATAAAGAACATTAGAAGAAAAATGAAATGTAATATATGTAGATTATTCACAAAAATATGAATAAACATATAAAATGTTAACTTTTTCACTAGAATGAAAGACCTATTGCAGACAAAAGTTATCTTTAATTTATATGATGGGAAATATTGCAATGTATAGAGTCTTAAAATGATCACTGTGAAACCTAAACTTTAAAAACATCTTTTTTATATAAAGAGAAAGTTATTGTTTTAGAGAACAGAAAGTTGTCCTAGAAAAATTGATTGGAGAAGGACATATGAATGCATTAATAGATAGAAGTACATGTTGGCTTCATTGCAGAGTTGTTAGTAATAGGGATTATTTTTAAATTGCTATGTGTCGCACAACAACAAAAGCCCAAAATAATTATACACAATCTCTATATATGTGTGTGTATGTGTGTATATATATATATGTGTGTGTTAGTGTGTGTATGTATATGTGTATATATTATATAAAAACGTATACATACATACAGTAGAAGATTATGCAACCATTAACATAACATGTCTTTAGTGAAAGAGACTATATTAAATATATAGAAAAGGAGAGAAGTGGATTACTCTTAATGTCCAGACCATGTATTTTAGAACTTGGTTACTAAGTGACCTGGTCACTGAATGTTTCACATATACTTGTCTTGACCACTGAACAAGTTTGTAAGCTTATCATGAGAGGGAATTTGATTTTATTGTTATATATATTTTACAACTTTTCCTTGTGTCATAGTTAGTCCATGTAGACATAATTCATTCAAATGTATGTGAGCTTGCACACATGCACACACACACACACACACACACATACGCTCACAAGCATCACACACAGACACATACTCCTTTTGATAGAATAAGATCTTTTTTCCTTAGAAGTTTTGCTGAAAAAAAGCTTCTATTTTTTTCTCTCATAGAATTGCTTATAAGAAGTTATAACTTTATCCAAAAGAGAGATGTGATCAAATCAACTAATAAGAAAAATTCTTGTCAGGCTCTGCTGCAGTTTGGTACACTACTAGAGGAGTGAAAGAAAAATGAAAAAAAAAAATTATGTTAGGTTTTAAAAAAAAAATAAACAACTGGATGAAAGGGAAAAAAAGCAATAAAATTCTTACCAAGGAACAAATCTGAAAAAGTCCATAGAGCACAACAGAAAATAGGCTTTCAGTGGAAGAAAAAAGAGAAAGAAGAAAGAAAAAAAAGAAAAAAGAAAGAAACCCTGGAACTCAGCATATGACTCCTTAGCTGTAGCACAAGTTCCCATTTAGAAATATGAGTCTATAACTTCTGAAAAGCATGACAAGAAAAGCCCAGCGTAAGACTTCTTCCCTCAAAAATGCTCACAGCATGTTAGAGCCCACAGATGCTACCGTAACCGCTGCTGCTCTACGCATTTCAGATCAATAACACACACAAATTCCCTGCATCCTCTGTACGGCCCTGAATGTCTATTTCTATCAGAGGTATAAAATCTGCTGTGGTTAATGATCTACTTTAACAAACCATTGTTCTATAACTGCTCTGAAGTCAACTATTTTTGCTTCACAAAGCTTGATGATAGGCCTGGATATCAGGTTTTATGGTAAATAAGGGTCCTTCAAGTGATGTCAGCAGTGTTTTAATGACAATAAGTAACCTGTCCACACTTTTAGAGATTTCTCAGAATCTCAGAAATTTGAATATTTCTGAAAGATAAGTATTGTGAATTTTGGGAGATGAGAGGGATCTTTGAATTTAATCTTTCTCCCTCCCTCTGCCCCCGCTCCCTCCTCTCTCTCTCTTTCCCCCAGCACCCCTTTTCTTTCTCTTTCATTTTTTTGCTCAACGGGTGAAGCACATGATTTGTCCAAGATCATTTAGAGACAGCTATGGGTGGACCTAGGGCAAGAACTTAGTTTTCGGTTTATGTCCACTGTATCCTGCATGACAATATCAAGTAAGCTCAGAAATTCTTTGGATATAATCAAGAAGCTTTTGTTTCTAACTTCTGTGTATGCAAATTTGTGTGAAGGGCTGTAGAGGCATATACAGATAGATGTTAACACATGACCCAAGTTGCCTGCATGGTTGAGATATCAAAAGAATTAGAGGTGGAAGCTCATCTTCTAATCATGATTATCAAAGCTGAACAGAAATTCAAACTATAATTTTTTCAAAATTATAATAATATAGTTTCTTGTATATTTTATGAAAGAATAGTAAGCTTAGAATTTCACATGTCTTCAGAGATATGAGAAAAATTAATGAATATAGAGAAGTATGAACTATTATCTGCTTTGAGACGAAAAGTTAATTCTTCATTAGTGAGTTTATACATTTCTCCGCACCTTTGTTAAAGTGTTAAGCAGAGAAATTCTGTGATGATGTGCCTTATAATAAAGCAGCTTCTAATAGAATGTGATCAGCTATCGACTTGTGACCTCTGACTCTGGTTTTCTTCAGTTATTTTATTAACCTAACCATAATGGAATATCTCATTTTACACAACTGAATTTTTTGGACTTCACCTGGAGTAGTATGTGGGTTTTACCCACAGTTAGATTTACAGTAGTCCCCCACTTAGCCAAAGCTTCACTTTTTGTAGTTCCAATTACTGTGGTCCAAAAATATTAAATGGAAAATTCCAGAAATAAACAATTCATAAGTTTTAAATTGCTCACTATTCTGAGTAGCGTGATTAAATATTGCTCTGTCCTACCTGGGATGTGACTCATCCCTCTGTCCAGCAGACCCATGCTGTATATATTGCCCTCCTGTTAGTCACTAGTGGTCATCTCAGTTATCAGATTGACTGTCACAGTATAGCAGTGTTTGTGCAAGTCATCCTTATTTTACTTAATACTGGCTCCAAAGTGCAAGTGTAGTGATGCTGGCAATCTGAAAATGAAGAAGAGAAGCCACAAAATGTTTCCTTTAAGTGAAAAGGTATATATGGATGGATGGGGAAAAAACTGTGTGTGTAGAGTATTATCTGCAATTTTAGGTATCCACAGGGGTTTTGCTATGTATCTCCAACAGATAAGGAGTAACTGCTGTATTTTCATTGATATGAATATTATCATCACTGTTAGTCTTATTCAGTAGGAAGATTAAAAACCAGCTCCACACAGGGAATAATAAGCTCCAATCAAATTTGATCTTTGAAACATTCGAAAATAAGTATAATCCCTAGAAAATTATGGTACACATCTTCATCAGTCTAGCATCAGGCACTACATGGATCCAAGAGCTGACTTCAGTGGTTCATCTATTGTGAAACCACATGCCCCAAAATAGAAGATTGATGGACACTAAAATACCATTTATATTCAGAAAAATGCTGCCTGGTTGTGCTCCTATTGATCCGCTGATTATATTCTCACAGCTTAAAAGATGAGTCCTGTCAAATTTCAGGAAACACTATTGTTTTCAATGGATAGAAAGACTTTCTAGAATGGGGACTCAGCTGACACATATCATAGCCTTCTGTGCTGACATGACTGATCATGCTTCTCTATACTCACTGGCATGAAGCTAATAAGAAAATTATACCAGACTATTGATATCAAAGAATAACATGGTACTTTCAAAAGGTCCCCATGCAATTTGGTGATTTAAGAAAAAAAGAAACACAGTAGAATGACAGATTATTTTCTGATACTAGGAACATATGTGAATTATATAAAAGGTCCTTGCTTTCAAGAAAATAAAAAAGCAATAAATATGTTTCTGAAATACTTAAGAGTTCTTATTCTGTTACATTATATACGCTGTCTTATTTGATCTTTAAAGTAACTCTCCTTACCAGCTACTCCTGGTGGATCCATTGCATGTTTCATTCCAAGACATCTTATAGATATTCAGCAATAAATAAAAATGTTCAAGTTGTCTTTTTTTATGTATTCTTTAATAATTTTGAACAATTTATGTGGTTTTACACAATCTTCCGAACCTACTTACTTTAATTTCACCAAAGCATATTGCTAAAAATGCTTCAGGAAGAATATAGCCAGGTATGTGACCTTTGGACAAAATATATACTTAGAGCCATGATCTTGTTCATTCAGTTAAAAACAATGAAGACTCACTAAAAATTTACAGTGTGTGAGGCTATAAGGCAGTTCCTGAGAGTACAGAAATTAATAACATTCACTTGCTTAACACAAGGAGTATAGAGTCCAAAGGGGGACACAAATGTGCAGTCATCTAACTATGATACAGTATTATGTTACATACAAAAATAAAATATGCCATAGGAATGTACACCTAGATGATATACGGCAACAGAACACTTGTGCTGAACCTAGAACAATCAGCACAAATTTGCCAGAAGAAAATACATGGGGAAGAGAAAGGGATTAGACACAAGCAGAAGAAGAACTGACTTTGCCGTGCATGTAGACAACTGATGACGCTATATATTCACGAACACAAGTGAGATGGTTTCACATGGCACGCTCCCTGGACACTTGTCGACCTCTACCCTTAGACACTCATGCCATGTTTTGTACTCTGGCACAGGACAAAGGAAATGACAGCCTTTGGAGCTGTCACTGCCTAACATGTCTGCTCTCTGAAATACTCATTCTTACATCCAACTCGACTTCACCTATCCTGTGAACAATTTCTTGATATTCAAAGAAAGTAAGCTCTTCCTCCCTGTTTTCACTTTATTTGTATTTATTATAATGTGGGTAGCACATTCTGATTCACATTACAATTATTTTTGTTTATATTTTATGCCTCATACAAATTTTGTTTTCTTCTTTCCTTCCCTGGAAACTGCCTTATAGCCTCACACACTGTAAATTTTTAGTGAGTCTTCATTGTTTTTAACTGAATGAACAAGATCATGGCTCTAAGTATATATTTTGTCCAAAGGTCACATACCTGGCTATATTCTTCCTGAAGCATTTTTAGCAATATGCTTTGGTGAAATTAAAGTAAGTAGGTTCGGAAGATTGTGTAAAACCACATAAATTGTTCAAAATTATTAAAGAATACATAAAAAAGACAACTTGAACATTTTTATTTATTGCTGAATATCTATAAGATGTCTTGGAATGAAACATGCAATGGATCCACCAGGAGTAGCTGGTGGGTTTCAGTCTTTAATTGGTAGGTTTATAGTTTTCATTAAATTTGAGATATTTGTGTCCATAATTTCTTCAAATTGTCTTTTTGCTCACACGTTTTCTTTTATGTTCTTCTGGGACTTCAATTACGTGTGTATTCATGTATTCACCCAGTTAATACTATCACACGGATGGCTAAGATTCTTTTTTGTTCAGGTTTTATTTTCTTGCTGTGCTTTATTTTACATAGTTCTTATTGGTCTTTCAATTTAGAGTTTCAACATATTTCAGAAACCAAAACAATATTCACTAGAATTGCATAAGTTTAGTCAGTTGGATATGCTCAAAGGAAAGACCTGTTTATATAGACTTCTCTGCCCATTATTTCTATATCATTTTACATAAACTGTAGATATAATGATTCACTTGCCCTAATGAGAAATAACTTTCTCAGATAAATGAAAATATTTTTCTGAAGATTAACTTAGGAAAAATAGCTTGGTTGAAGACATATTGTAGCTGATAAATACTATGAAAATACTTAGTGGCTTTTTCATGTAAAGCCCTGTTGAGAATATAAGCACCTCTAACATTTTATTTGTCAGATGAAGTTAGATATTGAGTGTCCTTAGTCACATATACAGTAATATAATGATGTAAGTCACAGAGTGTTCTAGTTAGTGCTTTACAAGGTATTGTCCCTTAGACCAAAAAAATATATGCATATATATGTGTATACATATTTATACAAGTATTTGTGATTTGGATTATTAAACTTTCTCAAGCAAAGCCACAGCTCTTGTAAGGGGCACTTTTCTAGAGCTATTGCCTCCTCTAGTATCGGGTCTCCTACCTTGGGCCCCTAGACTTAATTAGTGCTCATCATAAACTAATAGGATTCCCTATAGATTTCTCACAACTTTACAAACAATTCTTTTATTAAGTTCTCCCCAGTCTTATTAAGTACAACAAACAAGTTTTTTTTTTAAGAATATGCTGAGATTAAGCTAGTGAATAAATGTTAGAATTCTACCTCAATCTAAGACTGCCAACATCAAAATATTATTTTAACTACTATGCCAAACAAGTCATATTGTATAATATCAGTTGCTTGCATGTGTGTTTCGTGCCTCAGTGTAGGACCAGAGACCATATCATATATATTAGTATTTCTCACCCGTAAGACTTTGCATTGATATATAATAGGTGTTCACCAGACAGATGAGAGAATTAATAATTTCTAAGATGTTATGAGGCAACAAAAGCTAACATAAGAGCTTTATTAGGATATACATTATCTAAAGATTCCGTTAAAACCTGTTCGGTTATTTTAAAAGAAGAAAAAGCCCAATTGTCTTTGATTGACATAGCTGCAATCTATGCAATCTGCCTTAAACAAAATTAGGACAGAGAATCAATTGAGCTTGACGTAGGAGTAAAACCTTTCAAGTCAAAGTACCCTAAGTAAGAAGATTACATCCTACATGCTGTGTAGGAGTGATTTGACTTAGGGATCCCAGCTAAATTACCTGCCTAATGCCTGGGAATTTTTAGGAAATTTAGATTTTAGTCATAATTTAATTCAAATGCAAAGATGTCTTTAAAATAGAGGCAACATTAGAATTTAGAGGACTACCTACTATTTTCCAAAATAGTATATTCCAAATGTATAACCTTGTCTAGATGGTGTATGTATGTTAGCGTGTATGTGTTTTATATATTCTGACATCGGTGAATAAAAACTTTACTTGTTATCAAATTAAGTAAAAGAAAGTAATTTCTATATGCCATTATGAGAAAAAGAAAATTATAATAGAGATACTTCTTATGGTGAGATTCAGAGAATGAAATGAGGTTAGAGGGTGGAGGAATGGAGAGAGACAGAGAGAGGGAGGGAAATAGAGGAAGTGAGATTGACGTACAGCTAATGCACAAGTTAAAGTAGGCACAGAAATGTATTATATTACAATTCTCTCTCCTAAACCATTAGAATCAGTGGCCTGTTTGAATGTATGTTTGTTTTTTCCCCCTTTTACAAAGCATCATTAAACCTGCAAGCTGAAAGATCACACTGATACAAAAATATGCAGAAGAGTTCTAATTATAAATTAGATGTTCAAATTCCCATGAGTAAGATGTGCTTTTCTGTTTGTTGCTTTTTTTTAAATCAAATACTCTGATGTAAGCACATGTTGACTTATCTGGGCTACATCATCATTTAATTGTCTACAGTATATTGTGATTAAAGGCATTTAACAGTCTCTTGAATGTCCAGGAAAGTAAATGGCTAAAAATATTAAAATAGTGCTGAATTGATAAAGTAACCATTTAAGTGGAATTTACACATAAAGAAATGATTAGTATGTGCTTATTAACTACTTACTCAACAGAAAATATTTTTGCTCTATTCTCTCAAACAATAACATTCTGTTTCCCTGTATGTAGGCATCTTTAGTGACATAGGTAGTTTTAAAACTTTTTCAGAACTCGATGCGCTGGCATTCCCTAGGATTCTTCAGAATCCACAGAACAATGTGTGCACTTGTGCCTCAGTCGCCGTGCTGTGGCATATGACGTAAACAGCTAGTAGACGTGAAGGACTTAGGTGCCATAATGCTGCCTTTTAGAAAGTACCGTGTTGTCAGGATACTGCATATAAAGTAATGCATTTTTCATTATTTCTTAGGTCAACAATTATAACTGTGTGATACCATAGGTCTCTAACACACAGAAACACATCATTCTAAAACTGCAACATATGTACTTTTCTAAGAAATACTAGACTCAGAAAAACTGGGTAATTTTAATTACAGAGACAGGTTGTATCTACTTCAAAATACATGGGTAAAAATCAATATAAAAGGGAAAATTGGAATTTCATCACCATAACCATTCAGAAGCCATACTACTTTGTGAGTGGTATACTTGAGAATGTTTATCTTTAAAAATACAAAGAGGAAAACTAAACAGAATTGATATTTAATGATGGTTGCCTACTGAGTTGCTCAAATCACTGTCGCATAAGATGCCTTAAATTCAAATAACAGAAATTCTAGACTTAAAAGTCTTAAACAATTGAAAGATTTAATTTTATACTTAAAGCCTAAAGCAGATGGCCTACAGGGTTGGTTAATTCAGTCACTCAGTGTCAACACCAAGACTCAAAATTCTTTCATTTTACAGTCTCCTTGAGCAGTGTCGTTGACTCTGAGATTCCCCTCCTATGTGAGAGGTCACTGGTAGAGTTCCAGGTGACATATGCAGGTGTGTTAATGTCCAGCAGAAGAAAGGAGGCTTCTTTTCTCTTTCAATGACTCTCTCTCATTTAATGAGGAAACTTCCCGAGTCCAGCCACACACTTGCCCCATGACTTATTGTCTGATAGGGCTACATTTCTCTGCTTAATCAATCTCACCCAAGAGGAATGTGATTACCATGCTAGGTTAAGAGCAATTGATTAGGCAGATGGCGCTAGGAGTTACAAAGGAGCAAGGGCATAGGACTGAACGTGGGCGGGAGCAGGAGAAACTACGCACTACCCAGTGTTATTCTACGATGTCATAGTTATAAAATAAGTACCTTGTGGAAAAGATATTGAGTAAATTTCAAATGATATAAAAAGTTAAGATGGGAAATTTATGGAGAAATAACTGAATTGAAACATCTTGAGATTAAGATATCTTCTAACAGAACGTGCATTAAAAACCACCTACCTTGTGTCTCTCAACCCTTCCCCTTCTTTCCTCTCAAATATCTGTCTATACTCTAGAATCAAGCACTTGGCCTCACACACACACACTTTGGTGTTTTACAGTCTAAAACGATATCAGTTACAACTAACCTTTGATTTTCTATTGATTCTTTTCCATTAATTTTTAGTTATCACAAATGTTTCATAATCCAGAGGAAATTCTGGCAAACATATATTTTCCTAGGATAAAATTAAATATGAACAAAATATTTATTATATACATTTAATAAACAAAGAAAATGATTTGTTGACCACAAGTCTGTTTAAATTACTTTTGATTAACAGATGTGAAGTCAGAAGCTCACACCTTGACAATTCTAATGTTTATGCTTTGACATCAAAGAACATGCAGCTTGGCTTCATTACACACTTTATTAGAAAGCGGGCAAGGGGACTTCCTGTTTATATCATTTCAGTCAATTTTGAAAACCTTTTCCCACAAGTGAAATTTGAGCTAAATTATAACTTTAATGGCAATATCAATATCATTTTACTTCTTGAGAATGACTACACCATAACTTTTATGAAACCCTGCTACGAGATAGTCTACCTCTTAAAAGGTATGCAGCATGAATGACATTGCCATTTTTACATAAAAAATTATATTTTCAAAATCTGGATAGTTTGCATGTATAGCTAGGTCAACATAGATATAATTCTACATACAGAGTTTGTCCTTTATTTAGTTTCACAGAGATCAAAAGAGATTGCACATGGCCATGGCATCTGTTATTCAGTGGTTGGAGAGCCCTAGTATATTCTTTGAGATTTGAATTCCTGATCAAGAGAAATTTTTTAATCTCTCACATTATATTTGAAAGCTTGAAATGTGACTCATGCTCAAAAATATATATGAACACCATTTTCTCATTTAGTTTTCTTATTCATTATATGTCAAATAATGGATTAAAACCATCAGCCGAAAGGAGAGATGCTCTATTGTATTATAAGCAGATATAAAAATGTAGAGGCTCTGAAAATGTGGTGCTTCATTATCTCAAAGAGGAATTCTGCTTCTTTGGTGCATTGAAACTGTTAAGCTAGACATATTTTTGGTAGAGGATTCAAAATGTGAACATTCAAGAAAATTAATTTTCCTTGTCTTTTTTTAATAGTAAAACTTTCTCTCTTCAAATAGCCCACATTTCTTTCTTAGAGAAAAGAGTACAGCTGTTTGGATTATCCACTTATGAATTTTCACCCTTCTTCAGTTTTATCCATATGTTAACATCAAAGCCACTATGAGCAAAGGATCTAGGCCTATAGCCAAGACTATCTGATATGAATCACACTAATAAAAACAAAAAGGTAGTATCTGAATTAAAAAGTTACAGGAGCCACTAAGCTATTTTTTATGTATGCATTTTCATAAAACTGCAAGATATTATGATAGTTCAGAATATATTTTCTCCCATTCTTTTTGCATCCTCAAAAAATACATCAATATTATTCTTATTATCATTATTATTACTATCATTATCTTACATAATACAGTGGTGGGTTATCTCAGAAAATATGAAAATAAAAATGAAGAAGTCTACTCTGCAGCCTTCCCATTCTGAAAGGTTTAGTTCTCAGGTATGATTGACATTTGTTTAAATGCCCTTTGCTGAAGGGCATTTCAGGCAGAAGTCACATTAGTGGTTCCTTGGAATTGTCATGTGATCTTAAACTGGCCAAATACAATCCTTAATCCGATAAACAGTTAGCTGAGCGCTGAAGGGGAAAAAAAGAGAAAAAATTAGCTCAAAATGAGACAGTGAGGAGTTGGAGAATATTGCTTTTCTCATAAGCAGCTCCTTTATATGGTGCTTGAAAAGTTGTATTAAAATTTATATAATATTTTTAATTGTGTTGTAAACAATATTTTACATCTCACTTTGTTTTTACCGCTTAGCAAAGCCATTTGAATGATTTGTTGACTCATTTTTATGTTAAATATTTTAACAGAAATTGCTTCTTGACATCAGGGAGTTAGTCAGACATAATGGAGTTCTGCTAACAAGCCTCATAAAAATACAGGAAACAGATAATAAATCTGCCATATATACTTCATATATAATAAGTTGAATTTAGAATAATTAAATTTCTAACACAGTACAGTATGCGCAGCACATTAAGAGCTTAGTTCAAACAGAAAATAAAATGTCTGCCCATATTGAAAGCTAATGTTCCATTCTTAAATCAGATCTGCAGGTCTGTATGCTGACGCACTGGCCATCCTAACTTAGAAATGTAATAAAGAGTCCTAAGGGCTTATGACAATTTCCTGGAGTTCTTTGAGA
Organism: Pteropus alecto; assembly: GCF_000325575.1. Taxonomy (NCBI): domain Eukaryota; kingdom Metazoa; phylum Chordata; class Mammalia; order Chiroptera; family Pteropodidae; genus Pteropus; species Pteropus alecto. Next base: position 3,155,782 of record NW_006431956.1, on the reverse strand, counting down.
AGTTGGCTAGAAAAACAGAAGCAATGTTGAGTAGATTAGCCACAGCTGGCCAGGACATTTCATTAGCAATATTATTATTTCTCATTAAAAGAGTAAATGGAAGTTCTATGAATTATTAATAACTCTGAGCTGAAAATGTGGCTGGCACTTTGCCTTCGGGGTGGAAGTCTGAGAAAGCAAAGGACTATTGAGAATTGTTACCTCTTGACTTTCCTAACACATGATGTTTTCTCTACCCAAAGTGACCCCCGCAACATTGAGCCCTTGATGTAAAACCTGATACCGATTTTTCCACAAGGTCACCTATATCCAAATAACATGCACAGTATTATAGAATTCCAGAGTTAAAATTAAATAACGAAAGTAATAAAATTTTAGTGCCAATGCTATTTTAATTTACATGCTGCTTTTTGTCAATCCAAAAACAATTGATTCTTTTCAAAAACTGATTCCAGTCTTTAAAGAAAATGCCTGACCTTCAGTTAAAATTATTACATTTTTATGATTTACTTCAGTTGAAATTGTTACATTTTTCATATGACACTAAAACTTCTAATTTGCCCCCACATTTAAGCATAAAATATTATAAAGGGCAGTCATGTTTTCTTTCATATGCATTTTTTCAAATAGGGGTTTACTTATATTTGTTCAATGTTTTAGGAAAGACCAGTATGTTATTAGTAAATATTGCATATGAATTGGAAACAGTTAAGTAGTATGCAGATATAATTATTGATCTCATTTTTCAAACCCATTTCTAATTGCCAATCTAAGCTATATATTGTATTTTGCCAATGTTTTAGATGATTTTTATAGGAAACAGGATATTAGAAGCTGCATGACAAAAAGATACAAAGTAAAAACAAGCCTTCCATTTCTGTATTTATAGCCATTTATGTTCACAGATGCATATACATACAGACCAGTCCACTATCATAGACAAGTTTACAGCAAGTAAAAAGAAAACACTGTCATAGTACAAATCAGTTTCCCCACTTTATCTTTTCCGCCATACATAGTAGAGTCCCACTTATCACATTTTAGTGAAGTGGTAAAGGAACAGACCAGAGAATGAGACTCGCTGGGTTTTAGTCCTGACTCTGCCACTTACAGACCGTGTGAACTCAGGAAAGCTACCTAAGGTTTACATCTTATTTCTCTCATGTTTACAATGGAGATAGAAGTCCAGAGAACTGCTGTAGTATTTAATGAGTTAACATAAGATAAACACTTAGCAGAGAGCCTCGCAAAGAATAATCGATCACTAAACATTAGTTACTGTTAATAAAATAATTATTATTTCACAAACATTTAGCTTTTAACTGCTTCTTACAGAGACTTGGACAAGTAAAATTAAAAGCATAATGTAAGTTAAGCAAAAGTTGTGGAGCAAAGATTGTACATAATACCAGTTTTAAACAGTGATGAGGAAAATTAAACCTGACCTCAAGGAATTTACAGTTTAACAGGAAAAACAATAACTAAATAAACGAGTTTATTAAAATAATTGTTAATTAAATGAATGGGATAGACACACTGAAGGCTTTTGTTTTGATGAAGAGTTCTTTATTTTTATCAATCTTTATCCTTATGGACAGTGCTTTTTGTAAACTGTCGAAAAACAAAAAACTTTCCATCTGTGACATCATGAATGTTCGCTTATTTTAAAAGTGAGATATAATTCATATATCATAAAATTTACCATTTAAGTGTAAAATTTAGTGGGTTTTAGTATTTTTACAAAGTTACAGAAATATCAATATCTCATTTTAAAATATTTTCATTGCCCCAGAAAGAAAGCTCATACCTATTAGCAGTCACTCCCCCTTCACACCTTCTCAGTTCCCCAAAACTATTCATCTGTTTTCTATAGATTTGCTTTTTCTGGAGACTTGCTATTTATGGAAACATAATTTGTGGTCTTTTGTGCCTAGATTCTCTCATTTAGCACACTGTTTCTAAGGTTCATCTACGTGATAACACGTATTGGTACTTCATTCCTTTTTATAGCTGAACAATATTTCATTGTGTGGATTTATCAAATTGCATTTATTCAGCATCGAGTAACGAACATCTGGATCGTTCTACTTGGGGCTATTATCAATAATACTGCTATAAACATTTGTGTAGACATACGTTTTTACTTCTCTCAAGAGTAGAATTGCTTGGTCATGTGAAAACCCTGTTTAATTTTTTGAGGAACTAGCAAACTGTTTTCCACAGCAGCTACACTGTTTTCATTCCCACCAGCAATGTATAAGGGTTCTGAGTCCTCCACATTATATATGTGCATACAACAATACTAAACTATAGTATGAAGAGATGCATGTTTATGTAGTCGAACTAAAAACTCAGGGTGGTGGGGAAGCAATGACAGAGCTACCATAAAAGTTTTCAAAATGTGGTGGTTACTTTTGTTTACAAGAGGACTTACAGATGAGAAGCAGGCAGCAGGGAACCTCCTCAAGGTACTGGCCAACTTCTGAATTCTAACTCTTGATCTTGGTGGTGGTTACGTAAATGTAGATGTTGACTTTGTGATACTTTGTTAAATGGCAGTGCTGTGTTTTATTCCTTCTACTGCTATGTATATTATACTCTACATTTTTTAAATTGGTGTTCTTTTATTTTCTTTGTTTGTTGTTAAAGAAGAAAAATACTTAATGGTTACAATAGTTTTCTTTTTCTTTCTTAAGAAAAGACTTCTTTCCTGAGCCATCCTGCATTGCCTCTGAGGGGAAGATAAATGCTTGATGGAGGCTGTTACTTATAATATATATTTTTCTCAGCTATTTCTGAACTCAGTTATACATGAACCTTATGAAAATTTAAATTGCTTGGTTACTCTCAAATTTAAAATGTTTGGTATAAATTTAAATAAGTATCTCTCAAAACTATTATAGAATCTCTCTTCTGTATATTGTATGTGGGCTGTTAGAATGTTATTTGGGAGAAAATGTGTAATAATGGGAAGAGTGGGTAGGAGCCATGTGGCAAGGCTTCTGTTCCAGTAATAGAATTGAATTACTTCAGTCCTGAACAAGTCTCACAGATGATTGGCTGTATCGTCAATGAAAATGGAGCCAGTTGAAAATTATTTGCATTAAAATTCACTTATGTATTACCTTTTCAACTCTATATGCAAAGTTATGCAATGAGAAGGATGTAACTATTTTGAGAGGTATTATTTATCTTTTAGATTTAACACCAAAGCGGGATTTCTGCACAACAAATGCGTATTATGCAAATCTATTTTACCAATAGATTTTAATTCACCTATTCTTTCATGATTTTGAAAAAATATACCCCATAAGATATATTCAACTATTTAAATAACATGCAAGTTAAAAACAAAAAACAAAAAACAAAAAAAAAACCTGTCTCATTGTCAAAAACTCTGAGATATGAAACAATCAAGAAGGTGGTATAATTTAATACTCTATGTATAGGACTAGAAATCAATGAAGAGAACAAGGATCTTGGCCTGGCTCTTTTTCTATGGTGAAATTACTTATTTGGTTTGAGCCACAGATTTTCTGTTCACAAAACCAATGACTAGAACTCCAACAGTGGTTTTCAAACTAAATGTATTCTAGGAATCTTTGGGATCTCCAGAATGAATCAAAGACAGCCATAGGAACAACACTAGAGTTGGTCAAGAATCCCATAGTCAATTCAGAAGAGTGGCCCCATATTTTTAAGATTATATATCAGGCTTTATATAAACTGTCATTAAGATACAGGGAATCCTGCTGCTAAATTTTAAAAAAGAAGAATATCAATGATATGATGAATAGGATTTGATTTGATATCATCTCAATGATATGGCTCTTAGTATCTCACATAACATCTTTCATTTTTAAGTACCTATTAAATGTTTGTTGAGTTAATGAAACAATGAATAAGTAAGTTAGCTCACAACTACAGAAAGGAGTTCTAACTCCCATATATGAAAATTCATTGAAGACCAGAAAATGTAATAAGGTGTTTGCTCTCTCAAGTCTTACTGGTTTTAAAGCCAAAAGAGGTATGAATACAAAAAGTTCCCACTTCCTTACTTTATGTGCAAGAAAAACCAAGTTCAAAGAGATTTATGTGACTAGAATCCAGATTTCTAATGTCAAATATACTGTTCCATGCATTACAACGAACTGCTACCAATTAATCATTCAATTTTGAACTTCTTTACCTTAATCATCCATAAAATGAAGAGATCGGACAAGGTAAACTCTCAAGTCTCTTTCAGCTTGAGACTTCTGACTCTAAATCTTGATAAGAATCCTAATAAATTTCCTCAAATGCTTTACATTAAAAGAAAGAATGCTAAACAATCTCCAATGGACCTACCATGAACTACTTTTTGAACAAACTAATAACCTTTCTTAATATATTAAAGAACGATACTTCAAGGGGCTTGTGAACTAGTAAGGGAAAATTCAATGGTACTTCTTTGATTTCTCTTAGTTATATTCATTTTTAAATTATGTTTACTCAAGGAAAGAATCAGAGAGCTAATATAGAAATGGCACCTAAAATTCCGTCATTTCAGGGCCTAGTATACAGTTGTATTTCTTAAGTGAAATGTGATTGCATAGGGACTTAAAGTAAATTGACTTAGAGTCTATTCTTCTAACATAAATGCCTTAAATTTTAAAATACACTCAGACTGTTTATTGGGATTTTTGTAGCATTAAATCAAATTAAAAAGGAATAGAAATTTTGACAAATGTGAAAGTTTGCACATTCTTGTCTTGAAAACAGTAGGTATTTACAAAAAATCTCAAATCACTTCAGCTCAACCTAAATTCTAATTAAAACTTAAAACATTGAAGCCAAAACACAATGAAGAGGAAATCAAAATAATGTTGGTGCCCAGCTTCTAGATTAAGTAAAATACAGAAAAATCTTTGAGAATTGTTGAATAGGTTTGTGGTATTTCCAGGAAATATATCATTCATGACAACATGAAAATGAAAAAAAAAAAGATATTTATATTCCTGTTGTTTTAGTTATATTACTTTTTACACCTATACCATATTCTTAGGTCCTTAAGAATTTCACAGATGGCAATAATCATAGCAGCATTCCCACAAAAGCATCAGTGAAGCTGCTCTTGTATGTACATGGGTGTTTTGGTGATCATCTTCATGTGGGCAGTCACTTATGACTTCAACAGATAATCGCAGAGATGCTTTGAGAGATGCTGACAGACATGCTAAGCTTCAGATATCTTTTCTGTATCATCTCCCCTAACCTACCACTTTTAAAGTTACCAATGACAGCATTAAGTTTTTGAAAGTGCCTCATTAAAAATGAGAAAAAAAATAGTACATCCATGAAAATGTATATGGATCAGCTGCTTTATAAAGTGTTCCTGGGCACGGTGTGGATCCCTTCCCCTCGGGGTTTCCTCCTCACCCCACCTCACCCCAGCGGCTCCACCCTCACCTCTTGCTGTTCTGTGGGAGAAGATGGAGCACTGTGAGATGCACCTTTTTTTTGCCTCTTGTTTGCTCTATTGCAGTAAGTGAATAAAGGCTTGTTTAGCTCATTATCCTAATTGTCCACCTCAAGACCTGATTGCTCAACAGACCTAAAATGGCTAAAAGCACCTTGAAAAAGAAAAACATAGTTGGAGGACTAACACCAGACTGCAGATTATTGTAAAGTGACAGTAATAAAGGTAGTTTGATATAAATGTCAAGATAACTGATTGAATCGGTAAAAAAAATAGAGTATAGATATTAAATCTGTATTTCATAAGTGTGCAGTAATAATTCAGTGATGAAAGAATTATTTTTTTATCAAATGCTACTAGAACAATGAATATTTACGTGCAAAATAAACATAAACTTGGATTCATTCCTGACATCATATGCAAAAATTCTTCAAAATGAAACATAGATATAAATTAAAAACTTAAAACTATAATGCCTTCATTAACAAAACATAAGAGAAAATTTTGTGATCTTCGGTTAGGCCAGTGGTACTCAAAAGGGGGCAATTTTGTCCCTTGGGAAACCTTTTGAAATATCTGGAGATATTTTTGATTGCCATGTGGGGGATGAGGTGCTACTGGCATTAAGAATCCTGCTAAACAACCTACACTGCAGAAAACATTTATTGACAACAGATCATTATCTGGGTCAAAAATCGATAGTCCTCGTGTCTAGGCGCTCTGGGTTAGGTCAAATTTTCTTCAATATAACACCAAAAGCACTATCCATAAAAGAAAAAATTGATAAATTGAACTACATCAAAATTGAAAACTTCTTCTCAAAAGACACCATCAAGAGAATACAAATACAGACCAAGACTGGTGGAAACTCTTCCCAAAGCATTTCTGATAAATAATTTGTGTACGGAATATATGAATAAATGCCAAAACTTAACCATGAATAAATAAGCAACCCAATTAAAAATGAATAAAAGCTATGGATGGGCACTTTATAAAAGAAAATATAGAAACAAGATATAAGCACTTAAAAATATTCGACATCATTAGTCGTTAGGGAGGTGAAAATAAAACTACAATAAGATACAACTTCACACCTATTAAATGATGAAAATGTAGAAAGACCATACCAAATGCTGGAAAAGATGTGGAAGAAATGGAAACTCATACACTGCTTTGGGAAACGTAAAATGGCACAATGACTGAAAACCATTTGGCAGATTTATATACATCTATCATACAATCCAGCCTTTTCAACTTTTATGTATTAACTCAAGAGAAATGAAAGTATATACTCACACACAGACATACAAAGATGATCATAGCTTTTTTGTAAGAAGCCAAAATTGAAAACAACCTAAATATCTATTGTCCAATGAATGAATAAACTGTGGCATATCCATACAATGAAATACTTCTCAGTGATTAAATTAAAAGGAATATGCACTACGACATGGATGAATCTTGAAATAATTATGCTGAATGAAAGGACCTGGACTACAACATGTATATCCTGCATTCTTCCATTTATATGATATTTTTAAGAAATAAAACTCATCTCTAATGGCAAAATGTTGAGCACTGGTTGCCTGGTTATGAGTGGTAATTTGAGAGAGGGTCAGTAGGAAGAGCTCGAGGAAACTATTCAGGGTGATGGATGTGTCATTTTTGCAATTGTGTCGATGATCTCACAAATGTATACCTATGTCAGTACTTGAGATTAATCCCTTTAAATATGTGTACTTTGTTGTATGCCAATTATATTTGATTAAACTGAAAAAAGGCAAACTAAACAACTAAACAGGTATACCAATCTAGAGGCATCAGTAATTGACCAAAAAAGCAGCATGCCCTTCTGTCCAGCCCCGAAGAGTATCATATCCACAGTAATAAAACAAAATCCTTTTTTAAGTTCATGACTTAAACCACAATTTAAAAATACATTTTAAAAAGTTCATGACTTAAACCCTAATTTAAAAACAGATTTTTGTATTTCATTTAAGAACTCCAGAAATATTGTAGCCTTTAGAAAGATTTTATTTAAAACAAGAGGTGATTTAAAATTGTATTTAATGACTAAACCTCAGTTACCTGGAAAAAAAAAACCACATATCTGGAAAAGCCGAACCCTTGAATATAATGGGTAAACAAGTGTCACTGTCATATAGTTAAGTCCATTTTCCACAAGGCCTGGAATTCCACACCTAGAACATCTTAGCACGTGGTGAGAACAAATGGATTGTAATTGCTGTTCAGTTTTGTGCCTGCAACATAATAGAGAAGGCAGTTAAAAATTATATAACACATAGAAAAGACCACAGCTTTAATTGGAAAAGATACCCAACCATTGTGAACAGGTTTATCAACACCATCTGCTCCTCAAAGGAAACTTGCTGATTATTGCAGCTCTGAGTGGAGTTGGTTCTCTCCCATGACAGCAGAAGGTATTCAGGGAGCTCATGCTTGTTTTTAAGGCTGATGATTTTTCTGTTGACAGTACTGGTTTGTGAACTCATTCGAGCTTATTAGCAGAGTAACTCCTAAAGACCTGAAGCAGACTGGGAACAAAGCAAAACAAAGAACAGATCTGCTGTCCCCTCTCCTCCCAGCCTCCTACACAGAGCACGTCCAAACAAATCTCTCTACCAAGATTTAATGCGACCCCCTATGTATCGGCGGCAGCTCCCAGAGATATTTTCAGAGTCTTCATTCCAGCACAATACACATGAGACATTTAAGTAAATATTATTTCCCTATTTATTCTTTTTGCAGTGTGCTGGAAGAAATTAAAGTGCTCTCCAGGTAAAGTGATGTGACATTTAAAATTTCTCAAATATAATTATGTAACAATGAATCACTGAAATTAATAGTTACTAAGAAAATTACACAAAAATTGTGAAATATCTTTGGGGAAGACATTCTTTATCCATACTTGACCTAAGATGATTTTGACGTTGGGCGAGATACTTAGTTCCACTGAACTCTAATTTCTATAACTTATTCTGTACTTAATGTCAAAATAAACATGAGGAGGCTAAGAGTTCTAGGAGGAAAAATGCAGATTATTTGCCCTTGCGTTAGGAGGGAGATGGTGTATAATTACACTGCAGAAATAAGAGCTTCTATATAATATTTTACAGTTTCAATACAAATTCATAATTTCTTCTTTTCTGCACATTTTGGAATGGAATCTTAAAATTGAACTAGAACTTGGCATGTCTAAAAAAGCCAAGGAAAAACAGACTTGCCAAATCTTCACAATGTTAGGGCACTGGAAGAATGTTTATTTATTTTATGTTTATGTTTTTTAATTGAAATATAGTTGGCATACAATGTCCTGTTAGTTTTAGTTGTACACAGTGATTTGATATTTGCATATTACACAATGATCCCCACAACGAATCTACTTACCTTCTGTCACCTTACAAAGCTACTGACCGTATTACCAACTATATTTCCTATGCTGTGCACTTTTATAAGTCCAAACTTCCAGTTTTAAAATAAATAAGTCATGGGGATGCATTAAGTGATGTAATACAGAAGAATTTACAGATATGGCAATCAACTACCTTCTTTTTCCAGAAAAAGTGCACAAAGTACAAATTATGACCCTGGGCCATAAGTTAACACCAACTATCTCTCTGTGATACTCTGATTCTTATATAGACAACAAAACAATTTATTTTTTTATTCATGAATATATTGTTTATATTAACCTATTTTGATGATGAGCTGAAGATAATATTCTTCCATTAAAACTAAATAGAAAATACCAATATTATGTAGAAAGTAAATTGTCATTCTAAGTAATCATTAATTTATAAGTTTCCATTATTCAAGAATATATATTTTTATGTTTCATATGTATATATTATATACACATATAATGTATAATAAATACAAATATTTATTTCAAAATTAACTAAGTATCTCCAGGTTTTATATAATTTTTAACAATTTATTTCTCCATTAAAATATTTATGAATGACACATTACGCTTGTGAACCTGCCACTTAATAGCTATGAAATTGTGAATAAATTACTAACTTTATCTTCCCTTCATTTTCTTTTTTCATCTGTAAAAAAAAAGAATAGCCTACCTCAAAAGGATTTCTTATAGATTAAAGGAGTTGATAGAGGCAAAAATCTTAGATTACTGCCAAGAATACAATAAGTGTTCAAGACTTTTAGCTAATAGCTTTATAAGTGCCAAAAATTGTGATAAGCAAGGGAAAATCATGGTATAATAAGACTAATCTATCCCCTAGTTTCTCAGGACTTAGAATTAAATATGAAACCAATAGTAGTTATACAGTATCATAGTCATTTATTTAATAATAAATGTTATTTGAAACAAACTATGTAAAAGAGCTAGAAGATGAAAACATGTCACCCACCAGTGTCTTATAGTTTTGTGTATGTATACATGTGTAAGATGTGCCCAGATACAGAGCATAAATAATAAAGTATCGTGTGCATGGTGCAGGCAGAAAATGCTGTAGTTTACAGGAAGGTAAATCTATGTTCCATTTGTATGAAAAAGAAAAATGTTATGGCAAATACAGAGATGAATAATCTTTTAGCTTAATTTCCAGACAAGGCCATTTTAGGTCTTTCCAGCCATATTACAGTATTCTAAGTAAATATTGTGAGGTGACCATAGGGAATTCCAAAAAGGGTGTTCCAGTTGCAAATATGATTCCTAAAACAACAGTACAATTCTAGTAATGACATGAGAAAGGACTGAAGACAGTCTCAAAGGAACAGAGAAGAACTTAGATAATATCATAGGCAAGAAAATCGTTATTAACGAATTCAGTACGATCCATCTTTCTCCATGAAGATTAGATGGAATCCACCCAAAGGGCAGCAAGAAGGAACATGTAAGGTTGATTTAGATAAATATTTTGCTAACTAAAATGAACACGTAAAATTCACGATCTGTGCCTATGCTCTCTAAGTATATTTCCTGACATAGCATCTTCTGGCTTTCCGCATTACGAATGCTTGTTTGTCCTGAAGGTAGCAAAGGTATTTTGCAATCTGCGCCTGGTTCTTTTTAAGCAATCTCCTGGCTAGTTTAAAACTACTGAACATACACTACTAAGAAAAAAGAAAACTCTATCTATGTGGACTGAGTAATTGTTTTTAATTCACTTTTAAGTGTACTTATATGTATTTAATTGTGAAATGGGCATGAGCACAAGCTAATGAGTCCTGGGAGTGCCGTGTGATACGTTACATTTTCCAGTTTTGGATCATGTGAACACATGTTCATTTCCTTCTTATCTGGAGGTGGCATTCAGATGGCTAACTGTGGATACATACGTTTTTTCACAGACATTTGGCTCCTTAACGGCTTACTTGAGTAGACTGTTAAGTTGGCAACTAAAGCCCTTTTCTATTGTCAAGAATGAATAAAATTGCAAGTTCTAGGATGATTCTTAAAAAGAACAAAACAAAACTTTTTTTTTAATTCTTTCACCAGACACATATGGATTATTGGAAGAAGAAAGTGTTTTCCTTCTGTCTCTCATTAAGCTTTCATGCATCCCCAGCCTCTATTAAGTTAAGAAAGCAGAGACCTTGTGTAGATGAGACTGCATATGCGAAAGTGCCTGGGGACTGCAAAGTGTTATACAGTTCTAAGACATAAACACTAATGTAAATAGTTTAGGGTGTTTATCTTTTCCATGAAATCATCACTAACTACCTTAAAATGTAACATAACCTCCTTCTTTTAAACCTTATTATTGTAGTCTTGCTAGTCATTTCACAAAACAAAACGTAAATTTAACACCACTGAGAATTTGCTAAATATGTCCCATCAACATGGAAATGTCCCTCCTTCCTTTGACTATATAAAACATTCTTGCTCAATTATTTAAAAATCTGTACTGATCACTTACTGTCTACCAGGCACTGTCCTTGTGTCCTAGTATATCGAAATGAAAGGCACAGAAATGTTTCTCCTTAGAAAGCTTCGATTTTTCCCCCTCCATTTCTTCAAGAAAAAGAAGGCCAGCAGGCTGGAACATGGTGGGCTGAGGAAGAGTGAAACCAGAAGTTTGTAATGTACCACATGGCGAGTCTGGATGCCATAGTAGAGAATATGGATTTTATTTTAAGTGCAATGGAAATAGACTGGAAGTTATTAAGCAACAGGGAACAATGGCTTGATTTATGTTTTTATAAGAATATTTTTTTCTACTAGTACTACCCTTAAACTCAGGCACAGAAATTCACTGCCATGAGCCCCATTGTTTAGAAAACTATATATCACGAACACACAAACAATGAATTTATGAAAGAACACATGCCGCCTCTGTCACTTGGGACATGATGCATAGCACTGGCACAGGACAACTTATAACCATAAATACCTGTTCTTGAGACAAACGATGTTCATATCCCAGGGCGATGCTTCTCCACGTTTCATGCCTGTGTCCTTAAGACTAAAATAAAGGAAGTTCAGGTGTTTGTGTGGATGTTTGTGAAACGTAGAGTGGAACAGCCACTTTGGGAAGGTGGCACTTGCTTGTAGTTACATGAAAGAGATACGTGAAAACGCATCTTCGCACAAAGCCTGCATGTTAATGTATCCAGCAACCTTTCTTCTATACTTGCCCTAAATTGGAAACAAAGGAAATTTCCAAGTGCTGCGCAGTTAGTTGACCTGTGCTACAGCCAGGATACTGCCCAGCAACCGAGAGGAAAACTACTGATGTTGTCAGAGAGTTGCTGTTGCAGAATTACAGATGACTCTCAAGCAGTTAAGTGAAAGCAAACAGACCCAAACAGTCACACAGGGGATGGTTCATCTGTAGAACCTTCTGGAAAAGGCCACCTGTAGTGATAGAAGTCAGGTCAGTGTGTGCTAGAGATGGGGTGTTCATTTGGGTGTTTCCTACAAAAGGAGACTTTTGGCCTTGGTGAGAAGTTATTATCTCTCTTAATTTTGGCAATGGTTCTACAACTGTTTACATTTCTCAAAAGTCATAAAACTCCACCTCAAAAGGATGAACTTAACTACAAGTAAATTATACCTAATTTAATCTGACTTTAAAAAGTGAAAGCAACAAAATTCAACAGAACTGAGGGATTTCCAGGAAAAAAGAACAAAAATAAATTAATTAATTAAAATGTCTTGGTCACATCAATATGAAATTTCAGAACATTCATGATAATGAAAAAAACCCAGAATTTTCGAGAGAGAAGAAAGATGACAAATAAAACGTCAGATGAGTATCAAATTTATAGAACAATAAATTTTATTAAACACTAAACTGGAAGCTAAAAGTAATAGATTGACAGCTTCAAAATTATGAGGAAATCTTTCTAATGTAGCACTTTTTTATACCTAGCATACTATCAGTCAAGATCTTTAAAAAGTTTACTTATCATGCATCCCTTCTCAGAAAGCTACTATAAGATACGCTTGATGAAAACAAAGCTACTAACCAATTAAAAGAAGGATGAGGGAATAAGGAAAGAGAGTATCCAAATACAGGAAATGTGAATGGAATTCCTGATACGGTGAATGGAGTCCCAGGATGAAACCTATTTGGAAGCCCATAAAGTGAATAATATGAATCGGAATGGGGAGAAGAGAATATTCAGGAGAATTTTGGAGCAAAACAAAAAGATGAATTAGATTAAGTCACATTTGAAACAACCAAAAGCAGATTTTAATTCTCTCATAAAGTTAGGGGATGTATTTTTTTTTTCAGTAAAGCAGAGAATTTAGCTATTAAAAAAAATAAGAGAAGCAGTGTTAACTCAAGGAAAACCAAATAATGAAACACACAAGGAAATATGTCATAGTTTGATGTATGAACCAATAGCAACAGATATTCACATAGTCATAAGTAGATACGCTGAATACTAATTTTAAAATATCTAAGAGTTTTCATGGCAAACAAGCTAATCTGAAATTCATATGGAAAAGTAAAAACACAAAAATCGTTAAGACAGTCACAATAATAATATTAATAATAGCTAATACTTCCTGTAGTCTTCCCCAAAACCTTAGGTAGTACAATTATTAACTAGATTTTTTTTAGATGAGCAAACTGAGTCACAGATACTAACTTCCTGAAGACTGTGCATATAGTTAGCAGAGTAACTGGGCTTTGAACTCAGCTGTTTGCTTCTAGAATCTTTGCTTGTAACTGCTGAGCTCTGCTGAATCTCCCATTATCAAATGCCAATTCTTATTAGA
>NW_006431956.1:3136261-3141789 GCF_000325575.1 Pteropus alecto | reverse complement strand
AGGGAAAAAAGTTGGTTTATCTGTAATAGGAGAGCCAAAAAATGCAGAAACAAAAAGAAATCTATCCATGAATATATAAAAAAACTTAAAAAGCATTGCAAATAAATTAAGAAATTGAGAGACTATTTAAAAAATGGCACAGTACTGGTGGTAATCCGCTTGGAAAGAGAGACTGGCTGAGATAGGTGGTGATTCATAAAATAGGTTTTTATTTAATTAAAGTAGTAATAACATAAATTTCGTAAGCTTATGGGAATTATCCAGTAGAGATGGAGAAATCAGTGAGGCAGGAGGGAGATTATGGGCAGGAGCTAAATCCTTACGAGTTGAGATGGGAGTAGACGATTAATCATCCTCTGATAAGAGGACTTTCCTTCCATTTTAATAATAAAAATACAAATGTCATATTTGGATGCATATAGTTGTGTAGATTCAATAGTAGAAAAATAAGGAAGCTTGTCTGATTACTTATCATTTCTAAAGGAAGTAAGACAGAGAGTGGCAAGAGGTGGGAAGGGGAGGAGAAGGCAGCAGATATGAAATGGTCAACTTGGAAGCAAAGAACTGTGAGGTCCAGTGGAGCACTTATTAATCATCTGTGTTCACAAACTCACAGTGAGACCAAACATACACTCGTGTGACTTTTCACAAGTTATGTTCATTTAATTTACTTCAGAGAAATCAGGTGCTCGGACACACCAAGTTTGGATTTTTTTTCAGGATTATACTCTTAGAGGGATAGAAACAAGTTTGATGAGGTTGACAGGGGCACGATCACGGAAAAGTGCATGGAACTGAAGCCGGGCACTGGAAATGGCTCAAGAGCAGTGAGCTGTGATGTGCAGCGCACTGTGCATGAGTCAATGGGTTGGAAGTTTCAAGTGCCCAGACTTGTTGCAGGGGAAGGTGCTAGTAATTCACAGAGCCCTAAAGCTTTTACAGTTCTGGGTCCTGTCCTTAAGCAAGAGAATGCAAAAATCTCTTGTTCTATTTTTAAATTTTACATAGATGAAAACTCTTTGCAAGGTTCTTCCCAGGAGTTTGGACGGGCTCCTACAAGTGAGCAATTACAAAGGCAGAGATTTAGGTTATGTGTTCCAAAGGGGGTGGAAGACGCAGAAAAGCATATGCCTCAGCCCATATTCAATAAAATAAAAAAGGTGAGTTGGGGGAACCTGTGCCAAGGACCCAGGATAAAAAGCAAGACACTAACTGTAGGCCTTAGTGTCAAGACTGCTGTGTAACGTGCTCCGGTAAATGCCCACGACATCCTGTACTTAGTTTGGCTTATTTATTCCTGAGTTCCTTCTATCTTGTTTCACCACTCCCTAGGGTTCGATCTTGACCTTGTATTCTAAGTTAGTTCATAATCACATAAAATAGTGTTTTATTTAACTAAGGTAGATATAATAGATGAAATAGGAGGTGAATAACCTTCTATTCAGATTGCATTAATGAGAACTTGGTCATTGGACAAACCTCTAGGTGGGAATCTGGCCACGTGTCTTGCTAACGGGGATGCAGTAATCAAGGAGCTCATTACTAAATGTGGAAAGGGAAATAGAGGTCGGACACAGTTAACAGTCTCTGTCATACCCCTTTATTAAATTCCTCTGATTAACACATTTCAAGGCATGCCCTTGCCACAGCCATTTCTAACCTAACAAACTAGATTATATGACCTTTCCATAAAATACTCACCCTATACTTATAAATTTTGTTAACACATGCCATGGTATTTTTCACCATTGTCTTCTTCAATACTCTAGCGTCTAGTAGTTTCGCAAACATTTACAGTTGAATGTATCCATGAGTGGACTAATAACTGATGCCCTCCTCTCATTCTAGCTGAAGTGCATAGGTTGCTTGCTCATTTCTACTCTTTTCTGTTTTTTTATCCTATAAGCGCTAAATAGCATAATGTTGGTTAAAATAAGATAGGAGACAAATCGAGCTAAATGCATAAGAAATTATTTCATGGAAGAGACATTTAGCATAATTGGAAAGAAGTCAGAGAGCACTTCAGGCAAAGGGAACTCTCCAAATACAAATGTATTAACCTATTACTTCATTTATTCACTTTCTCATTAAGCATTTATTAAGTGCCTATCATATGCAAGTATGTAGCCTATATGATAGTTACAGAGGACTTATTCACTCTTTTTATATATGGTTAGCCCACATTAAACACCATCTAAGAGTTTATTAGAGGTTTGGGGAAATTAATATAAAATAAGTATAAAGGCATTAACTTGAAATGCTTTATCTTCAACTGGAAAGTTATGGATCTCACATTATTTATTTTAAAAGATTCTTATCTTTTGGCATCAACAATAAATCAGCATTTTCAGATTGTATGAACTGTTTTATGGCTTTTGAAGCAACTGCAAAGGACACCATTGACAGGCTTTCAACTATATCCCAGACCAAAACAATAAAAATAAATAAAAGAAAACAATATAATCTTTCTGACATTTCCATGAAAATCGAATGCTCTTCTTCTACAAACACAGAAGAGCAGTTTCATTATTGAATGCCAAGGATCACATAACCATAAAATACCAGGAGATTTTGCATGTCATTCAATCACACAGCTGACAGTCTTCAAGAAAAACTGCTTTTCAGTGAGATGTAATGCTTTAATGAGCTAATTAGTTAGCTCAGGAAGGCGATTCTATGACATTATTTATAGAATTACTCTAAAATCTACCTATTCTCACTGTTAATTTATAATAAATCTTAGAACCTTACGGATATAACTGTAAAATATTTTTTAAAATGCAAGTCCTATTTAATAGCATTTTTCCATGTACAGCCGGCTATTGATTTTTATATCATAGTGATGTTAATACTTTTATTCTGAAATATGTCATTCCATTTAATAGAATATAATTAGCTCTACCATCAGTACAAAAAGTTCAGTCTATAGATCATCTCTGATAATATATCAAGGTAGAAATAAACTGAGTCTTTTTCAGATTTAAACTTTGCTGTACTCTTAGAGACATGAAGGTAAGAGACCATTGCTTATTTTACAATGTTTGGATTTTTATCACAAAAGATTTGGCACATAAACAATATTCACAAAAGAAGTTTGACTAAATGAAATGTTAGCAATGAAAAGAAAAACCATACCATTAATAATTCTTCTAGCCTGTGCTGTGATCCTCTTTTTCCTTGTACATGCTGCCATTCATGTCAAGACAAGTGACATCCTTTTGTTCCTACTATACAGTCTTATGTAGGTTTCAAGACAAAGCTTTAACACTTCTCTTCAGCAACCCCACTCTCAATTCAAGTAGATTTCTACACCTCCATAAATGATTCTCCCTTAAGGTCAAGAACATGTTTTGTCACTATATTAGTCAGGGTTCTCCAGAGAAACGTATGTAGATATAGATCTAGATATGGATATAGACATAGATATAATAAAGATACAGCTATATCTACAGTCACATGATTGTAGATCATCATCAGTGATCCAGTTCCTTACAATAAATATCTTTATATATCTATATATCTACCCATTTATAGACAAATCTATCTATAGAGATAGTATCATTCTCTGTATAGATAGATGATAGATACAGATATAGACACATAAAGAGATTAATTTTAAGGACTTGGATCACATAATCGTGGAGGCTTGGCAACTCCAAAATCTGATGGGGGAGGCTGGCAGGCTGGAAACTGAGAAGAGTTGTAGTTTAATCAGAATAATGTTTGATTGCATTATATCTAGGCTCTGTGGCTCAGCCAAGTTGACACAGAATGACTATCATAGTCACCACTGTCTCCTCAGTTTCTAACACAGTGCTTGACTCAATAGTAGACACTCAATACATGTTAGGAAACACATCTAAACTGTTAAGTTCTACAAAGAAAAAATTATCTATCACAGTGTCTAGAATACAATGGTTCTGCACTTAGGCAGACTAGCAAACTAGAGCTGATATAGTGGTTTAGTTATAAATTTTATAAGCAGCAAAATATTGACTGCTATTTTGTAGGGTGTGAACCCTCATTTTGGAGAAGAGCAGGAGGAGACTTAGCTAGTATGGCAGGGCTACACTTTCTGTGAAGGTATAGATGCTATATCCATGTACATCAGCTGTAGTCTTGGCTCTGTCACAGTAAGCAGTCTACTCAGTTTTTCTTTTTAGAGTTGTTAAAGTTTTAAAAGGTGTGCATGTCAAAAACAATATAATGTTATGTGTGTTTGATATTGATAAAGGCAGAGAAAATCCGACACACGGAACACATCTTTGGTCTCAATTGCCTTTATTTTTTTATTTTTTTAATTTTTTGCTTCTGAAAGATCAAGTCAGAATCCATAACATGAAACACACACACTTTAGAAACAAGTTTTTTAAAATAACCCAATAACTATTGCATTATGAAGTGAAGATATATGCAATTGATTTCTAAATTTATTGTTAGAAAAAGTAACCTTTTCATATGGGATTAAACATATTTCAAGAAACCACTTCCTCCTGCTTTTATATTTTTAAATTCTGCATAATTTGTGTTTTAAACTTTATACCTCATTACATACTTTCTACTTAATTGTAATCTTCATTTTAATATTGTTTAATGTCCTACCTTGTTTAGAAATTTAGTAAATCTGACAGAATAGAAAAGTCAGTTTAACAGTCACAACATAAAATATTTATACAGCATTGTGTCTACATCTTAATTGGTTTACTTGCTTTGATATTTCAAATTGTTGATTTGTTGTATTAATAGCTAATTTCATTACTTTTAATGATCCATTTCTGAGAGAAGATGTTTTCAATTTCTGCTTAAAGAAAAGAAATAAATATAGAAATATTTCATATTAAAGATGAAGTTATGTTTAAAAACACAAATGAGTGGAAAATAAAGCATATTTATCTGGATGATTCATATAAGGAATACACTCTCTTTCAGTTACCTGATTAAATCTCAGTCTCATCCCGGAATTATCAGACTAATTTCCGGTGCTTTACTTAACTGACCAAAATATGGCTCATGTTCATGTCATATTATGTGTAAATCTTTGGTTCTGTTTTCTGACACTCAATGGTGACAAACATGAAATTTGTTACCCTGGATTCTTTCAAGAAATTCCCATAAATGAAAAACCATATACCCTCAGGTTTAAAATCCACCTCAGAGAAAAGACGGTATAATTTTTGGTCTCGTTTTTAAATTTTTGCTTCAAGAGTACCACTAAGGGAAAAATGGACTTCTGCTGAAATATCTGTAGAAGTGGAAAATCACTAGCTCCTGTCGAGGCTTCCTCTAGCAGTCCTGAGGCCAGTTGTCCTCAAGAAGAGCCCCCTCTGCTCCTTTGGCCTTCTCTCTTTAGTTCTGGAGTCACCGTTAGAGAGCTCCTTCCAGTGTCTTATCCAGATTTTCACCTCTAGGAAAAATAGAGTCACTTGAGAGTCTATCAGGAATGGAATTCTGCCCCGAGAGCTGAAGCAAGGAGATCCAAAAGGGCAGATCCATTATCCATTTAATGTCTAAGGATGAACAGAGCTCAG
>NW_006431956.1:3128200-3136205 GCF_000325575.1 Pteropus alecto | reverse complement strand
TTGATTGAGCCAAGAGTTAGGACTGGGGAAGAACTGGGAAGAGGTCAAGAGCAAGCTGGGGGTGATTGCTTCTAGCACGGAGTGCTGCAGCTGGCTGGTCTGCCAGGTGTGAGAAGTGCGTGCATGTATAGAGACTACTGAACGATATAGAGTCAGGGTAAATTTTCACTTCTATTATGCCTCAGTTTTGAGTCATCTCAGTGTCATAGTTACTCTGCTGAAGTGTACACTACTTTTTCCATGTCCTCCTGAAACTAGCATGAAAAATAGACTGACCGACCAATGCCAAGCGTTACTATCACTTTAATTGATCAAGACACCGCATTCCTATATATAAAGCCTACACATATGTTAGCTTTTTTGGGTAACTTACTAATTGACTTACACCGAGCCTGAAATCAGTTACATTCTATATACTGCTCCTTTTAGGATCCCAAGTGTAAGACCCACATTTTTTCTATGTTAAATTTAATTCTGGCAGATTTGACCCAATATTTAAGACTACAGAGACTATTTTAGATTCCGGTTTCATTACCCAGAATGCTAACTCTCTCTCCCAGCTTTATGTCCTCCACAATTTTGAAAAGTGCGTGTGTCAACTGCCAGAAAGTTCATGGGGTAATTGCAGCGGTTTCTTCCAGCACAGAGATATCCCCAACATTAGTTCCCCTATGTCACCTGGACTTTGTCTATTTTAATGGTCCCAGTATCATTTCATTATAACACTCTTAGGAAATATATTTTTTCCCAAATAATTAAATGATAATTAAAATATTTATATGCTTTTAATTATTTATCTTATAAAAATAAATATACCAAGCACGTATAAAATGTTTAGAAATAATAAATCATTTAGTCCTTAAAACAACCCTATGTGGTAGTCATGTACTATACCTAGCCCACTTTACGAACAAGGAAACCGAGGTACAGAAGAGCGAAGTGACTTGCCCAAAGTTACAGAGCTAAGTAAATGGCAGAGCTGCATTTGAACCCAGGATCCCTTTTTTCGAAGCCCCTGCTCATAGTCACTAGGCTTTACCGACTTGTACGTGTCATAATTGTCCAATAAGACAAGCCTGAGGAGGAGCCCCAAGACCTGCAGCTAAGAGTCCTGACAGCTGGTGAAAGCAGGAGGGCCTCGGAGGCCCCACATGCTCCGCCGATAATGACCTTCGCCCAACGGCTGTCTCCCAAGGGGGTCAGGTCCAGCTCTTAATTGTCCTGGAAGAGCAGGCTTCAGTCCCTGCCAGCTCATGGGCCAATTCAAACAAGCTGGTCACACCCTCTCTGGACCAGGGGTCATCACAACCTCTTGTACCACAAAGTCTGCTTCCCACGGCCCCGGCCCCTCAGTATGTTAAGTGTATGAAAAAAATTTATAAAAATTTTCTTTTGTTTTAGACTAGCACATAATTTAATTCTAAAAGAATAACAAATTTAAGATTTGAGAAAAGTTTCTTTTTGAAAATATAGAGTGTTACTGAAAAGACAATAATGTGTTCTTACATCTTCTTGTGTTTCTGAGGTACAAGGAAAACTTCAGGATTTTAATTTAACGATTTATTAGATGATAATATGTTTATAATATATTTAATGTTAAATATAGAACAGTAAGACTTAACTATATATGGATGACTGTACAGAGCAAGGGACAGCCGTAAGAGACGAACTTCTATGGGCTTTGAAATTCCCCAAGACCTTCCGAAGGCCCAGCCGCCATTGCAGTAATACCACAGGTCTAGGGGAGTTCCCTTCGAGTTACTGAGAAATGACCTATTGCTCTGAACGTTTCTGTCTCAGTCTCTGCCTTTCTCTTTATACTGCCATCTGATGTGGGCTGTGTTCTCACCCTCCCACTAAGAGCAGACAGTGCTGAGCACCCCCAGCATACTCTAGAGTGTTTACGAGGAGATGGGATCAACTGAAGGTCAGTTCCTCAGACACTCATCTCTCAGTTCCTCAGACACTCATCTCTCAGTTCCTCAGACACTCATTGCTATCCTGTCAATTAGCTGCCCACGGACTTCCTATATAGATAATTATATACTTTTTATGTTGTTTCTGGTGCTCTATACTAAATATCTTTTGCAGCTTCACATCTCTTATCCTCCTTTAATTTGACACCTTACAAGTAAACAGCTCTCCTATACAGCCTTTATTCAGTGCCCCGGTGAAAGAGGAGAGGCAGCGTGCAGAGAATTATGACAATAATTGGGAGAATCTTGTAACTTTCAGATGCCAAATGCCATTTGGATGGTCAATGGTGACTTGTATGTATGTATATAATAAGTCTTCAAATGGTCCATCACTCTACCACAGTTGTGTGACAGAAAAACCACTGGACTTGGAGAAATCAGAGCCATGTCTTAGACCAAACCCTTCTGCCTTCTAGGTATGTCTGTGGACCTGGCTTTTACATCTCTTCTTGGTTAAGAATACCTACTCGGGAGCCAAATTTCTTGAGTTTGAATCCTGATCCTGCTATTTCCAAGGTATGTGGTTTGGGAACTTAAACTTATGCTTATCATCAGTAAAGTGAAAATAATAATAGAATATACTTTATATATAGTTACAGGGATTAAGTGAGTTTCTGTCTGTAAATCTCTAAAAAGTACCTGACATGTAGTAAATGCTGCATAACCAATTGCTGGATATTAGTGTACATGACTTGGATAAATTGTAGAATTTTTATAAATATCAAATGTGATCATATAAATAAAAGTGTTTTAAATATGTTTAATAATTATAGAAACATAACAGACTATTTTGAATCACTGAAACAGTAATATATATTAATATATAATTTTTTCTCATACATATCTCTTAATTAATACTGATTAATCATATGGAGGAAAAGACAGAAAGCTTGTTATATAATACTATTGCCCTTGGGATTTCATTTTGCCTTTATGATTTCTTATGCTCATTTTAATATGTCTTTAAGTTTGTCCATGTCACCTAGGTAAATTTGCTAATATTTTGGAAATGTGGTATCTTTTCTGTAAAAACTTCTATCATACCTAGGGAATAACTTTCCCTTCCTGTTGGGTCTCTCTCCTAAATATTCATATCATACTCAAATATTATTCCAATGGCTAAATATATTTGGTGAGTTACAAATGAATGAGAAATATGTGCTTTCTGCTAAGAAGATCCCGCCTCCTTTCAGATCATATTATAGGTAATTGATTGGTAAACATTAAGGGAAAATTCATATAACCAGTATAATGAAAAGTATTTACTATGAATTATTTTCCTACAACTATCTCCATATGATGTTAATACTGATTTAAGCACAATGCATTTTTCTTGAACTTTTCTCTCTGTCTGTGCCTGTGAGTGTGTTTGTGTGTGTTTTAGTTTTTCTGGCAATATGCACAAAAGAAAGAAAAGTGCCCGACTTGTCATATGCTAGTAGTTATATACGCCAGTTTCTTTATTTTTTTCTGAAAGAGGCTTCTCTTATTTTTACTGTGAATATATTGCACTTAAATACATACTGACTGTACTATCCGAGTAAATCATACATGTTTGCAAAGATGGAATTTAAAGTAGGCCATGCTATCATTAAGAATTTGGTGGAGATGGGTGGCATGTGCCTGAATTGCTGAAAGATACTGTGAATATATAAATAAATTTAAAAGGCTTACACTGTCAGGCTTATTTTTATTTTTTAATTACTGAAAAGTTTTTGTAATTTGTAGTTCAGAGGCCATGTATCTCTCTCTACAGAGAATGATTCACTAAAAACATTAATTCTGCT
This sequence comes from Pteropus alecto, assembly GCF_000325575.1. Classification (NCBI taxonomy): domain Eukaryota; kingdom Metazoa; phylum Chordata; class Mammalia; order Chiroptera; family Pteropodidae; genus Pteropus; species Pteropus alecto. The sequence goes on along the minus strand of NW_006431956.1, from coordinate 3,132,442 downwards.
CTGAGCTGCAGTTTAGCAAATCAGACACCATTCTCTAGTTGGAGGAAGATTTAAATCACGGTATCATAGAATTCCTGCAAGGGAAGTAAAAGGCAATCTCTTATCGATAGTCATCAAGAATTTCATGTTTTTATATATATGTACCTACAACTTGGTACCCCCACAGAGGACATTTCACTCTAATAGATGGAAAATGTGGTCTAAAAAATACCTACTTTCCTTAGCTCACCATTAAGACCAGCTTAAAATAAACAGATGTTGGCAATTAAAAAATATATATTTTTAAATATATTTGCAATCAATGCTTCCACTAAGTGCCTAATATCCAAAATATGCAAAGAACTCATAAAACCCAATAACAACGAAAAAACAAACAATCCAATTAAAAAATGGGCAGAGGACCTGACCAGACACTCCTCCCAAGACATACAAATGGCCAAAGAACATATGAAAGGATACTTAATCTCATTAGCTATTAGGGAAATGAAAATCAAAACCACAATAAGATACCATCTCACACCTGTTAGAATGGCTATAATCAACAGGACAAGTAACAACAAGTGTCAGAGAGGATGTGGAGAAAAAGGAATAGCTGGTGGGACCGCAAACAGAAACAGCCACCGTGGAAAACAGTACGGAGTCTTCTCAAAAAACTAAGAATCGATCTACCACATGATCCAGCAATCCCTCTACTGGGTATTTTACCTAAAAAACTTAGAAACATTTATCCAAAAAGATACGTGCACACCAATATTCATAGCAGCATTATTCATGGCGGCCAGGACATGAAAGCAACCGAAGTGATTGGCTAAAGCTGTGGTACATATATACAATGGAATAGTGCTTGGCTATAAGAAGAGGTGAAATACTGATATTTGTGACAATGTGGATGGATCTTGAGATAATCATGCTAAGCAAAATAAGCCAAACGAAAAAAGTGGAAAACCACATGATATCATGTATATGTGGGATATAAATCTAAAGTCAACAAACAAATATGACCAACAAACAGAGACTCATGGACGTGGACAATAGACTAGTGGTTACCAGAGAGTAGGGGAAGGGGGGAGATAGATAGGGTAAAAGCGGTTAATATGTGGTGACAGAAAATATCTAACTATGGGTGTAAACATGCAATGCAATCAATATATATATGACTTACTGTTGAATCATACACTTGAAACTTACTGGATTTTGTTAATCAATGTCACCACTCAAAAAACTTTAATTAAAATAAATGAATGAATACTCTATATTTATTTTAAAACATTTTTAAGTCATATTTATTTTCAAAATAAGGGTGCTAATATTAATGATATGGTCACTCATATGCCCTCCTTTGTATGTTATTTATATCAGATATTTTTATGTAGAATTGTTCTGTTTTAAAAAGTACTATTTTGTTTTATATTTTCATATTCTTTTCTAAATAGGCTAGTATTGAAAATCATTTTCTTTTAAGCTCAAATTTATGCCCATTATATTCAGTATATTTTTCTATAAATTTATGAAATTATCCCAATTATTATTTTGTCATGTATATCTTTTTCCCACTTTCTGTTCCATTTTAGTTAAACATGGGGGAAAAAAAGAAAAAAGGAAATGATGAAACAAACAAAACTATGGCTATTACTAGTGGATATGAATATTACATACTGTAGAATAAATCTGATCCCAAACATGAAAAGGCATATGGTGACCTACTGCCTTTATTAATATTAATATCATATATTAACAACATATCCAATCATCTCCCAATCCACTTAGCTTGTTTATGTGGAAGGAATGAATAGACAAGATAACAAACTTTTCCATGTGACTAGAGATTAGACCTAAATGAGCTTCCACTACTAGAAAGAAGGTCACATGGAAGATGCCCTTCATTTCATAGATACCCTAGGATGAATTGTCTGAGCTGAGGACAGCAAAGTATTGAGTGGCTTGGGTGCTAATGAGAGCTAAGTAGCTACTCATTGATAAAAATGTTCATTTGAAAGTAATCTGTTAACTTTTAAGGTTGCTGTAAAAGGAATATCTAGCAGAAATGGAACTACCTGATGAACCTTTATTATGTGTGCAAGGAGACATGATCACACACACATATGTGAAAAAGTAATATATTTTAAGTCAGCTGCATAACTGAGTCTGTTTCTAGACCCAAATTCTAGATGTGTAATGTTATGTCTTCTGCGTAGGGCCTTTGGTCCTTAGTAGATACCTAAGGCCACTACACCTTGTGATTTTCGTCTTGGCCTATTTCCCTTCACGTTAAAACATTACATATTTCCATGTATGCAATTAAATTTATTTCTGCCCTGCAACTTTCCAACATGATCTTAGGTGATTTATAAGAATATATGCAGCAAATACAATGATGTTACAGGCCAAATATTTGCATCCTCTCAAAATTCGCATGTTGAAACCCTAGCTCCTGACGTGATGGTGTAGGAGGTGAGACCTTTGGGAGGTGATCAGGTGTAGGTGAGGCGATGAGCATGGGCCCTATGTAGTGGGACGAGTGCCCTTATTAGAGGAGGAAGACAGAAAGATTTCGCTTTCTCTCCGTGAGTGTGCACCAGAGAAAGGCTTTGTGGCCACACAAGATGGCAGTTGTTGGCAAGCCAGGAAGAGCCCTCGTCAGGAACCAGATCTGTCTCCACAGTAATCTTGGGTTTCTCAGCCACCAGACTCTGGGAAATAAATGTCTGTTGTTTAAGCCACCCAGTGTGATTCTTGTTATTCCTTCCCAAACTGAATGAGACAAATGACAGTGGAATAAAAAGAGAAAAGAAGAATAGCAAGAAGAAATAGAACATAGGATAGAAATGCTCCTAATTTTTCTAGCAAAGACAGGAAAATAATCAATTACGAAAGTCATCTGTTCTATTAAATATTACAAAATTGAATTTGTTTAGAAGAAGCAAACTTGTTGCTGTTTGGATGCTGAAGGATGAAAAACCACTCCTCACTCTATGCCCAGATTTGTCAAAAGAGGGTGGATTGTAAGTGATACGGCAGGCAAAACAATTCAACTCCTAAAAGAGTCACAGTAACAAGTTTATTTGTGAATTTTGAGTTCTAATTTTTTGTAAGGAGACATGAGGTAGGTGGGTCTGTGGAGCAGAGTTGATGGTTGATAAATACTGATATTTTAATGTCCAATAAGTACGATCTCTGCTGGTCTCACTCGATCTAGGAATAAAAACTCAGCATAGATTGGACCTAGCTTGAACGTAAGCTTTGTCCATGTGTGCATGTGACATGAGTCTGGCAATCTGAAGGAGGCAGGGTCATTGGAATCCCATATCCATGAGGAAAAAGGGGTTAAAAATATCCTGTGATGGAAGATCATGAAAAAAACAAATGTTTGGTCAACTAACAAAAGTTTTGTTATCTATGGGGAGAGGTTATTCCAAACAGAAGATATTACTGTTCTGCTCCCCGACCACCACTACACTATTTTTCAGGCTTGGCAACAAGTTCTTCTGTTTTTAAGTCTTGAGAGCAAACAGATTTAGGAAAGTGATAAAGAAAAAAATCTGCAATGCACTGGAGCAGAGTTTCATCTTGGAACATCTCCAAAAAAGTGTAACACAAAGGAGGAAAAAAGTTTGCATAATTTGCAAAATCATTTCATGGAGTTTGCGCCTGAGCAGCTCCATTGCTCTAATTCAGGAAAGAGAAGAGAGAACCAGGGAAAACACAGCAGTGCTGAGTGACAGGCACCAGAGTCTGCAGAGAGACAATGGTGCCTGATGGACACAGGTATGTCCAGGGGAATCAGCAGAGGTGGCCAGCGGGAGCACAGTCTCTCCTGTGTTATTCTCTTCTCTGCCTAACTTCATTGTGAACTGTCCTGTATGCCAGATGCTGCATGGATGCTGATCAAACAGTTGACTAGGCTTGATTCGTTAAAAATTTCTATTCCACTGTGGATTGAATGTTTGTGTTCCCCCCAAATCCATGTGTCGGAATCCTAACCCCAATGTGATGGTATTAGAAGGTGACCTTTGGGAGGTGATTAGGTCCTAAGGGTAGAGACACCATGAATGAATTAGTGTCATAAAAGAGACCTCACAGAGATCCCTAGTCCACTCCACTAAATGACACAGAGAGAAGACATTATCTATGAATGAGGAAGTGGGCCTCACCAGACACCAGCACCTTGATCTTGTATTCCTTAGCCTCCAGAGCAGTGAGAAATGCATTTCTGTGATTTATAAGCCACCCAGCCTACGGTCC
>NW_006431956.1:3118028-3128079 GCF_000325575.1 Pteropus alecto | reverse complement strand
AGGCCTTGTAATTGTGATGTAGGTAAGAACAAATGTAGCACAGAGCACACTGAAATATATAGAAAAATGAGTCGCTAGTTATTTTTTCAGAAAATATTCTAAAATAATCTTTCTCACACACAAAAAAAGCATTTAAGAGATATGGGAAGTAATGAAAGTGGCAGTCCTATTGCCTGCAAATAGTTTACAGGCCCTCTGCATGCCTAGTAATGACAGATATAAGAACTTTAAAAATCAACCAAGTGCAAAGTAGGATTGGCACGCTCATTAAAACTAAAGCACTTGACCCAAACTGTCACCTGCATAGAAGGACACTTCCTTAAATGGAGACTTTAGGCAGAGTCAGGATGTTAACCCTGTGGGTCTTTCCATTAAACAAACACAGAAACTATTGAAACCTCAAACTGGCTGCTGTCATGATGATTTTGGCCTTAAAAATATTTGTCCCCTGGGCTAAATTTAAAGTAAAACTCCCAATAGTGCAGCAGTGAAGCAGTTAACTGAACAGGCACCCTGGAAAGGTTTTCGAAATCAGTGGACAATAACTGATAGTGCCTGCTTTAGATCTAAGATTTAGTGACTATGAGTCATTCATTTTAAAATACGTCTAGTAAGTATCTGATTTTGGACTTTAGCATAGTCTACTTCTCCCCCTCTTCAAAAGGAATTCTATATCAATTGTTTCTGAAGTCACTCCGAATTAGTTTCAATAAAACCATATCATCCTTTTCATAGAGGATATGTATCTAGGAGTAGGTGTTGGAAGTCAATATAATCAGTGCATTCACAGTCATTTCAAATTATTAAGTCATTATTTGAGAAGAATGGGGAGGTGGATGGAACAAAGTCCCCAGTCCTAAATGACAGCATTCGAAATGGCCTGGTTCACCAAGAGATGTCTCTACCAACACAGTCTCTGACTTCAGGGTCGGTTTCTGTTTAAATAACCGAAGATTTTTGATGAGTTCACAAAACTTGGATTGTGATAGGTTCCTTTCTTCCAAATCAAAGACAGAAGAGCCATGTCGCTACAAATAACTGTGAATCTCTCCAGAAAGACTCTTTATTTATGTGGAAAAATAAGTTTAACTGGTATCTCTTCAAATATGACCTTCTGTACTCTCAGCAAATGCATACAACGGTTTTCTCTCAGCTATTTGTTGAAAAGTATAAAGCATCCATATATTACCTGAGGTTGTAAATTCTTAAGGTTATAAGGAAAATTCCCTGCAATACCATACTCTTAGTATAACCTTTATTAATAGTTTGTGATAACATTCAATTTTGGAATAATTGAACTTAGAGCCTTCTTGCTTTCCAGGTAGAATGTTGGCTGGATAATCACTCACTTTCAATACATCAGTGAGGATACTGGCATACCCTTTAAATGAAAGGTATATGATAGCGCCCCCCACCACCACCCCACTGATACCACACCCCCTTGAAATTTTAGGTTCACCATTTTCTTTTATATTTCTTTTATAATTTGAGCCCAAAAGAAAGGCTCACATATGTAAATTTAATGTGGGGGAAAAAATGAGGGAGGAGGTATAGTGCAGTGGCTTTGTGATGAGTCAGGTTGGCGAGGCTACAGTCCCAGTTGTATGACCAAACATGAATGTAGGTGCTGACACAAAGGGAATTTGCAGATGTGATGAAAGGTCCTAAGCAGCTGACTTTAAGTAAGCGAACTTATCCTCAATAACCTGGATGAGCCTGATTTAATCAGTTGGAAGGCCTTAAAATCAGGGCTGATGCTTCCATAAGCTAGAAGAAATTCTGCTAATGGACAAAAGCTTTGACTCATGTCCCTGGAGTTCCATCCTACTGCGATCTTCCCCTTCCTGACTGCTTGTCCTGGGAATTTGGTCTTGGTTTTCCAGCTCACCCACACATACACACACACACATACACACACCCTATTGATTCTATATCCTACTGATTCAGTTTCCCTGGTTGAAGATACATATGGAATCTATATTAAGTCATGATGATAAATCTGCTCTCATCAGCTAGTCTAAAGCCAACCAAGCTCCTCTAAAAATATGTTAGATTTGATGTTTGCTTTTGTGTGTGTGTAGAAGGGAGAGAGGAGTAGGTTAGTTTATTAATTTATTTTATACTCTGGCTTTTGATAAATTTCTGCAGTAGGGCACCTGAAACTATTCTCCTAACCCAGGACTCAGACAGTCTGAGATTTAATTTTACTAAAGCAGGACACATTTATAGTCTATGGTAGATGGTCAAAATTCTCATTTTATGAGATAAAGATTAAACCACTACATAGTCTAAAATGGTAAAACCATGATTTGAATTAAAAAAATTAAATTTTCCTAATTTGTCACAGTCGGTGCTAGCTATTATTATTATTATTGATGATTCAAAATCATATATCTTCATTACTAAAAATTAGATCATAGTCATGAGTTATCAAAAGTGAATAACAAAATCACATACCATTTTTTCACGTCAGATTAGCAAAATTTTAAAGCATTGGCTAATAGTTTGTATTGGTGAGGACAGCAGAGATGTGAGAACTTTCATAAACAGCTCGTATCAGGAAATCAGTGTAGCCATTTTGGATTCAATTTGACAAAACCATGTAAAATTTCAAGTCAGTATACACTGTGCCCTAATTATTACATTTGGACATATATTCTAGAAAAGCACTCTGAAGCTTATGGAGGGAGGCACAGAGAAGGATGTTTATTGCAGCATTCTATGTAACAGTATAAAACTGGAAACTATATAAGCGTCCATCTTATAAGGATGATTTAATAATATCATCATTCTGCAGATTTCCATGTAGAGGTTACAAACCAAAAAAATACTACTCATGTAATGAAATTCTTACTGTTTGTAAGGACTTGAAAGTTCTCCCTGAAATTCATGCCCCTCTGACAAATTTAACAGTTTCATTCTTGTCTTCTAATTTTAATTTTGCACTGTGTTTGCACTAACATTTAAGACAAGTATTAACAACTGCAATAGAAGCAATGAGTTTGTTTTAAAATCTGAGTAAGATTATTCTTTGTTGTCTCAGAAAACATCTCTCTTTTACCTTATATGTCTTGCACATTTTCTTATGTAAATACACACTCACAAACATATACACACTATTGCATCATATAGATCAATGCCCCTTTTGATGAGAATTTAGATTGTAATCTCACAGAAACTCCCATCCTATCAAAACAACAAGCAAACATACGCCTTGAGGTTTTAAAACTGGCTGTAATTTATCTGTAAAAAGTAGCCTACCTAGGACCTGGACAAAATTGGGAGGGAATAAGGGTGAGGTATGAAAATGACTCTATTTGCTCCTTTGTAGTTTCCCCCACTCTGGCCTTGACCCTTGTTGCTTAGTAAGAGTTCACCCACTGTGTATAACTGAGGCAGTTATTTGTGTAAAACTAGTAAAAACTGTTTTTAAATAAAATTAATGGGACAATGTCTGATTCCTAAGTCATAAAGGATAAGTGGTACTAATTCTAAGAGACAATTTTATCAAGGGAACTTTAGTATATTTCTATGAACAAAAATGAGTAACGCTTTATAAATTTGACAATAAAGAGGGAGAGAGAAAGCAAGAGACAGATATTGAGATTCTTTGTTTATGGGCAAAATACTTTCCAATATGTCTTTCTCTTATTCACCACAATTTCAGGGACATAAATTCCAATAAAGGTGATATAAAAAAATAATTTACCATTGAGTGAACACTGAAAAAAAACTACACAAATTTTCTAGCAGTACCAAATTGGCTTACTTTAATTTAAATCACATTAATTTGAATGAATTTGCTATTCAGCCTAGTAGGGCTCAATAAATATGTAAGAATTAACTTCCCATAATTAACACAAATTTGAAATAAATTATTGGATAGTGCTGAAATGCATTGTTCACAAACAAAATGCACTTTAACAAAAGATAAATAACAAATATCCAGTTATAAAGACATGGGAGCAATAATAATTGTGCAACAGAGTCAGCACGTCAAGAAGAGCAATTTCTACTTCAGCACCACGGGCTATTAAGACATGTATGTTTATGCAAATTTTGTTTCTTGTGATGAAGGCTCTAATTGTACTCATTTAAAAAACTAGACTAGAAAATTTAATGTTTTCTATGAAGAGAAGAAATATGAACTTGTTTGTGGGAAGGTAAATTTTAACTAATTTTGAAATAGACACTGAAAAATGTGACTCAGAATTAAACAATTGTTCTTGGCATATTAAAGAAGTCAAAATTAATATTAAATTATTTAGTTTTTGAATGTCAGCTCACTCCTAATATATTAAAAACTTTGTGTTAAGAGAGAATGCATGAATGAGAGTTATTACATCAATATTACTTTTCTATATCAATTTAACAACACATTAACCACAAATATGCAGCTGTTACTAGTACTTACCTCCTCTGAAACACATTGCCATGGGAAATTATTGAAGCATTTAATCAAATGCTAACAACGTAGCCTTGGCTGTGAGTGGGATTGTAATTTATTAACTCGAAAATACTTTTGTATAATAAGTCTTTTATTGACCTTGTTTTTATGGATATTATATAACAAAAATCATATTCACTAGAGAAGTAAAGGTTGGCCTTTGGCCTAACTTTCTTTTAAAAAAAGGAAAAAAAGGATAAATTTTCACTGATGACACACATAAAAAATAACTAGCATTCAGACCATCTTTAACTTAACTAAATAGAGTCCACGCTTCTTTTTTCTAACTCATCTTAAAGAATAATTCATCCTGTAGTCTTCCTTCCTTCCTTCCTTCTTTCTTTCTTTCTTTCTTCTCTCTCTCTCTCTCTCTCTCTCTCTCTCTCTCTCTCTCTCTCTCTCTCTCTCTCTCTCTCTCTCTCTCTCTCTCTCTCTCTCTCTCTCTCTCTCTCTCTCTCTCTCTCTCTCTCTCTCTCTCTCTCTCTCTCTCTCTCTCTCTCTCTCTCTCTCTCTCTCTCTCTCTCTCTCTCTCTCTCTCTCTCTCTCTCTCTCTCTCTCTCTCTCTCTCTCTCTCTCTCTCTCTCTCTCTCTCTCTCTCTCTCTCTCTCTCTCTCTCTCTCTCTCTCTCTCTCTCTCTCTCTCTCTCTCTCTCTCTCTCTCTCTCTCTCTCTCTCTCTCTCTCTCTCTCTCTCTCTCTCTCTCTCTCTCTCTCTCTCTCTCTCTCTCTCTCTCTCTCTCTCTCTCTCTCTCTCTCTCTCTCTCTCTCTCTCTCTCTCTCTCTCTCTCTCTCTCTCTCTCTCTCTCTCTCTCTCTCTCTCTTTTCTCTTTCTCTCTCTTTTCTATTTATCTCTAAATCTTTTTAAATCAGGATGTCAAGGATGGCCAGAAAAAGTTTTACACCATAAAATGTCTCAAATGCCATTTTTAAAGCAATTATACTTCAATTTGGTTTCTCAACATACTAATTCCTTTCCATTTAGGACTCTTATTATCAATGAATATGACACTATAAAAATTTAACTTTTAATTGATTGTTTTATTGGGCAATATTTGTGTAATCTCCCCGATTATTTGTCAGGTTTATGTTGTTTTTGTTACTTGAAATTTGCCGGCATCAAGCCTATTCAGTAATAAAATTATGAATTGGAACCAGCCTCATAATTGTTAAAAATATTTATTCTTATATTAAAATATATACTTTATTGATGTAATTAGGTACATATACAGTTTTCTCTTTTCAAAATATACTAAATATATTTTATGGGTATAGCTATTAATCTCAGTTGCATTTTTTTGTTCATAAAAATCTATTATTTTAATTCTGTTTTATTTTTATGAAGAAATCTATTACAATTTTCAATCTTTTTATTTTGGATATATTACAAAATTACCTAATGCAGTCATAGAGAAAAAGCACATCTTTTTATCTAAACCTGATATAATGCATTAGAATGGATGCATCTCTAATCTCTCAATAATTAGGGCATTTCTAAAAATTGCCTAAAACAGACTGAAAATGAAAGACTAATGGCAGTTTAACATTTGAATAGAGCAAAGACACAGAGAAGTGTAGCAGTAAAAATAAAACAGAATTGTGACTATATTAGTGATGTGAGCCTATGAAATAAATCTATCAAGGGTCAAAATACAAAGTTACTAAACCTAGAAAGACATTTTCAAGGTGATGTCAGTTCTCTAACTTGTTTGTGGCGTGCATAAATATTGAGAACTACAAAAGGTCCTAGCAAGAAAGGAAATTTGTCTAGATGTGTATAAGCTGTAAAACATTTTGGAGAGAGAAAATATAAGCCTTTGTTCTTACTAACAAGTTTTGAATTAGTTGTATACTCTGGGAAAAGGTCTTGGTGTCATCATAGACAGATCAATGAAAGCATTTCCTCAAGGTCCTGCACATTTCACGTCTCATTACAAGCCCAGGTTATTCTTCTTTTGTGCTGTATTAGCCATGTCCCCAGCTTCTGGAAACTTGATGCTTTAACATCTGCCCTTCATGCCTGTGCTGGACAACCCAGTGACATGCCTGAATCACCTCGCCTTGGTCTCCTGCTCCCCTGCCTATGGCAGATGTGCTTTTCAAACAGAAACCCACATTCCAACCTTCTTCACTAGACTCTAATTCCAGGTCACTAGGGTTACAATTTTCATCTGTAGTGTGTCTGATTTGGGGTGCATTTTCATGACACATAATAGATTTTCCATTCCATTTCGTCTTTGTCTTATCACACATTTATATTATTCTGTGCTTTTTCTTGTTTTCCCATTCAGTTCTGAATGACTGGGATTTTCAGAAAGCTATTAACAGATGATTCTTTTGGAGGAGGGAGGGGCCGGGATAGCCTCTAATATCAGCCTTTGAGAGAGCCTTACCTTCTTCGTACAGCAATAGGCTTTGCCCTCATCACATGCACCCACTTTGAGTAGCTTCTCTCTCTAGCTCTTATCACACACCTGACTCCAGAGAGCTGGTGCAGCCACATTACTTCAGTGGACGTTGCTACCAAGGAGCATGGTCACGCCTTTCCTAGGTGACGTCCTTATCTTTAGAAAGTATATTCGGTGCCACACACTCTGAAAGGTACTGTTTTAGTTTTTAGTTTAGTTTAGTTTAGTTATGCTGCTGTAACAAAAATGCAGCTTAACAAGGTGGGTGGCTTAACAAGAGAAGTTAATTTTTGTCATAGTTCTGGAGCCTGGGAAATCCAAAATCAAGGTGCCAACAGCTGCTATGTCTAGAAAGGGCTCGTTTCCTAGATGGTCATCTTCTTGCTGTGTCCTGATATGGTGTAAGGGATGAGAGAGCTCTCCGGGGTCCTTTTATAGGGACGCTAATCCCATTCATGGAACTCTACCCTCTTCACCTGATCACCTCCCAAAGGCCCCGCCTTCTAACACCATCCCTCTGAGGGTTAGGTTTCAACGTAGGAATTGGGGAGGGGGGCAGGGTGGGCACAAACATTCAGTCCATGACACCCACTCTGGGTCCCTCTGGCACTTCTCTGGCTTTTCTCTATCTAGCCTATTTAGGAGGAATATTCATTATCAATTCTTTGATAGCTATTGACTTGTTTTGTTCTTTTTTTTTTTTTTTTACCTATAATATGTGGATAATAATAGTAGCTCACAGGGTTGTTATGAAGATTAAATGAATTAATGTTTGCAAATCATTTATAATAATACTGGGAACATAATAGGCACTATTTAAGCATTTCTTACATTAAAGCAAACCAACAGATCTACCACCTCCAGCCCGCTTCCCCTCCCAGTTCTTTGTAGAAAGATCATGGCCTCTCACTCTGGTTTTCTGGTGTCAGGAGGGTTTAGAAGTACTCATATGTTATTTGGAAAGTATAGGTTTTTGCTGACTCCTAATTTCACTAAAAATATAGTTTGACTTTCTCCCATCCCTCATATATTCTGTTTGCCTGAAAAAAAAAAAAAAGAGTGAGAACATTTAGAACGTGCAGCCATATGCCTACAAAAAAGTCACTGAACCTGTGAATCGTTTGTGGTATCGCCTTTACTTAGGACAGAACTCCTAAATTAGCCTGATGAGGACACGGAACATCTTATTTTTATTATTTGCTTTATTTTCCCATACATCATAAGATATACTTTGAGGAACTGGCTAAATCATTCTTGTATAAATATTAAAGAAGTTAGATATGAGAAAGAATTTAAAAATATTTTCAAATCTTAAAAGTAAATAAATCTCTTCTTTATGAAGATCTGTTTGTAGTGGGCTTGGCATTTTTATCAATACACCTAGAGCCCCCTGTCTGTGCCCTGGAGCAAAAGATGAGTCACAGACTTCCTATTCCTGTGAGCACAAGCAAGCTAACCCAGTGGTCTAAAGTGAAATATTATAATGCAAGACATTTTATTCGTATTGTTCAAATGACTGCTTTCCCTGTATGAGAACAAAAAAATGATGATTTCTTTGATACCCAAAGTAACAGTAATCACATTTTTTCCAAGTTGATTTTAGCAGCTCAGCAAGAACACAGCAGAAAACTGTGAAAATTAACAGAAGCGCATTAGGCTTATTTGCACACACCCACACACTGAAAGTGCAAAAATTATAAATTTGTAAAATTACAACAAAAAAAAAATGGGTGAGACTGCATTTAAAAAAGCAAGCATTTTGAAAGGAAACAAAATAACAGAACTTCTGCAAAACTTAAGTTTCTTATAGTCATAACAGGGACTTATAATTTTCAGGGGGTTTTGCTGTGTGAAGCAGAAAAAAATTAAGCATCTTTTTTTTTCTGATATCAGAAACAAATTTAAAAATCCAAAGAGGAGAAACCTATTGTTGGTATTTAAGAGTCTCCAAATTTACTCTGTACTGAAGCCCAAATGTCACCTTAATTGCTGAAAAAGCCTTGGTTCAAGCCATAGCCTTACCCTCCAGCTCTCAAAAGTCTGTGCTTAGGGACTTTTGATGACTTAAGTCCACTTAAACAGGAAACTGGCACGAACTCCCATTGCTCACCAATCAGATAATTTGTTCCTTTCCCAGAGACATGGGGGATGTTCTTACCTACAGAAACCAGTGGAGTAGGAGAGGGGCACTCTCCATCAAACACAAGCTTCTCTCTTTCTTCCTTTATTATTATTTTTTAACGAGCCTTCAGGATGAGTTTGTGAGAATAAAAGAAGGTCACTTAACTCATAATAGAGTTGATCGTTCAGAGCTTTCTACAGCAACGGGGTCGGCTTGTGTTTGGCAGAGACTAGAAGGCAGCCAGGGGAGAGGAGAAGCTTTTTAGTGAGAAAAGGGTAAGCTTTGAGTGTATTCTGACTGGAGGTTGCTGGTAGGGAGTGGTGGGGTGGGCTCATTAGAAGCAAGGCAGCTTATGTGGTCAGATCCTGGAGCATCACTGGCTTTTTCTAGTTTGCCCTCAGTTGGAAGGAGGACAACACACATGGAAGATGGTGGTCATTGATCAGGTCTTAATTGTTCAGGGAAGATTGCAACAAGAAACTGCGTTTCTTACCTGGACCAGAGTTCCATTGTCATATATAGATAGCCTCACTATTGTCTGTTTATATTCTCATTTTGATCAAAATGAAAGGCATACTGAGAATGTAATGTTTGAATGTAATGTTTGCTTCTGTTTCCTTTTGAAAAAAATAAAAAAGAACTTAGAGAGCTGAAGCCATCTATATATGCTGAAAATAAAACCCACCCAGATCAAAGGTGAACTGATAGCCCATTAGGAAAGTATGCCTACTGAAGAAGCTGGAGAAACAAAAGCAAACAAAAACAGTCATGTACATGTGGATAAAATGCAATGTGCATTTTCTCTGAAAATAAAATCGTATAATGTTATAAGAATCACTTAGTATAAAATTATCTAAACCAACAGAGCTCTGAGAAATTGTTACATCCAAGCAAGGAAGAAACCTTATTTTTTTATAGTTATAGTGATTCAATTCATTAAATGAATGTACTGGATCTTCTCCTAGATCTGTGTAGTGTTCCACTAGTAGTCTCCTCTCAGTCTTACTGAAGGCCGCCAACAGCTGATCCACAGATCACAAGTGGCTTTTGACTTCGGAATTCTGTCTCCATCCTGCTGA
>NW_006431956.1:3109935-3117908 GCF_000325575.1 Pteropus alecto | reverse complement strand
AAAACTTTAGTTTCCTGATATCCCGTAATTCTTAGAAAAATTTTAAAATTCTCTTTCCTTCTATCTCATCTAGTCATGGAAGCCACATAGATGCTACTTTCAATTTGTTTTTATATATATTTATGATGAAATATGTTTCTCTTTGTTTTATTTTAATAACTATTTTTTCAGTGTATGAGATTTTAATACCCCTTCGATTCACTAAAGGGAGTTTCTAAACCCACCAAATCTATTAAAACTACTTTGGTAAAAATTTTCAATGATCGACCATTTGTAAAATGAAGTGAGTGTTCATTTTTCTTCTCATTTAATCTCTGTGTTGCTTACATCTTTACAGAACACTTTCCTTCCTCGAATTTCATTTATGAAAATGTACGCTAGCTTCATTACCTTCTGGGCAATGGATTCTATATTCTGACTTTGTAGAAAGAGGGTTGGGCAGAGTGACTAGGGTTCTAATGAAATGGTGCAATTTGGGTCTGTTTGCTCTTCACCCCAAAAGAGCCAGAATCTAGATAGTGACTCCGATGGGTGGGAAGGAAATGGAAATTTGACCAAATTATGAGAGAAAGGATAGGTGGAGGAAAATGATGGGCAAGGCTAACTAGATCCCACGTACTTTCGAGCCTTTCTGCGCTTCCCCCTTTATTTCTTCTGTTTCTTTTGCTTATAATCTCGACCCCCCTTTCCTTACTGCTCTGTATGTCCCCGCTTTACTCTCCCTCCTCACCCGTTTCCTTCTCCTTAACGTTTTCTCCGGAAAACTTGCTCTACCTTAGACAATAAAATTATATTATTTTGTTCAGGTTTGGTTGCTTCTCAGTCTCATGAATGCCCCTGAGGGAAAACCATGCAGTTACCAGTTCTCTAATCTCCTAGTCACTTTTGCTTCTGGCTAAGACAGGAGATTTAATAAGTAATGAAGAAACTACAACAGAATATACATTTCTCAGAAAGACTTGGTTAATAGTTGTGATATTTTCTATGAAAAGCACACATTGATTTTTTTTTTTTTTCATTAAGCTGTTGGTTTATGTTCAACACTTGAATTTGCAGTTGCCCTGAGCTAAGACAAAAATTAATATATAGCTTTTGGGACATCCTGGACACACACAAAGCATGGTATATGACAGTATGCCATTCAAACGGAAGTCATAATTGCTTTATAGATACAAAGAAACTTATCATTGCTTTTGGTCTGTGTCTCTTGTTTGGAAACTTATCTTGATGTCTTTTTACTTCTCGGAATATTGTTAATGCGCTTGGATGCTGGTCATTTTTTTCTCTGGGCTTTTATATACTTTGCATCTGTCTCCTGAAAACATGAACAAAATTATCATGGTGCATTCCTGTCAGACAAAAACCTTATATTGATCTACTATTACTTTCCTACTCCCTTAATGGAGAGTTGGAAATGGTCTCTGTGGCTGATGAATATATTTTTCTTTTAAAAGGAAAAACTATCCTGAAAGAAATCTCAATGCTTTATTTGCCATCAACAGACACATAAAAGTTCTTAGAGAAATAATTCTTGAAAAAGGCAAATCAATCTCTCTATATGTAGGAGAACATTTCTTTTTATTTTCTTTGTTTATTCAATACATGCCATCTTTTTTTGTTACTCTATGTGTAATTATGCCAAGGCTAACTCAATTTTTGTCTAAGAACATACAATCATCAGGTTGATTTAGGGAAAGTTTTTTTTTTCCCTAAAACCATAGAAGTTATAGTTTTAATCAAATTTTAAAAAGGCAGTTAGGATAGATATGCTTAATTTTAGCATTTATTTGGCCCTATGCAAGTTGTATACTGTCCTTTTAACCTTCTCCTTTATCGCCTCTTCTCAATAAACCCAATAATAAACTCACTAACAAAGGTAAGTCATATATACTCCTGTGTTTGTCTTGGGAACTCCTTGGGAAGCTCGCAGCAGAGTTTTGAACCACACTCTTATTCTTTTTTAGTTCTGTCAGCTTCCTTCCCCAGTCTCCAAGTGCTTCTGCCTTTTACACATATTCTGGTTTCGACTTGCCCGGCTCCAGCCTGATACGGTGCCCCACAGAACTGGCCCTGAAGCTCCCACGGGGATGGATCTCCTCAGATCCAGCCTCCAGACCAGTCTTTCCCTGGTGGCCCTTTGGAACCTGTCAAAGCAAGTGACTCAAAGACTCATAAAGCAAAATTTCAGAGAAAGACTAACTTTAATACGTAAAAGGAAACATGATCATATAAACTGAGGGTTCTCCTGCTCCAAACGTTTGCCTTAAAATTTCTTCAATCGTAGTTCTTAAAAAACGAATTCCCTATAATAAGGGTAATACCTCTTTATCCATACCTGCCATGACTCAGCTTAAAGATCTTTGTCCTAATAATTCCTTTAGATACTGTATTTGAAGGAAATAGATGCACTAACAGATGTGGAAGAATAGAAAAAAGACATACCTCCAGCAAGCACACTTCTTTGGAAAGTATGCAGCTACCTTCTGCATCGGGGGTCTAGAGAACTAAATGGCATCATCTGAAATGCTATAAGCAAGGAGTTACCTGGGAAAAAGCATCGGGGGTCTAGAGAACTAAATGGCATCATCTCAAATGCTATAAGCAAGGGGAAACTTTGCCCAGGAGTTACCTGGGAAAAAAACAGGACAATGAAGCCTACTTAAGCAAGGAGTTACAAGGAGTTACCTGGGAAAAAACAGGACAATGAAGCCTACTTAAGCAAGGAGTTACAAGGAGTTACCTGGGAAAAAACAGGACAATGAAGCCTACTTAAGCAAGGTACCCTAAAACAAACTTCGGAGCCAGTTTGCCTAGAACAATCACTAATTATGTGATCTTTGCAAATTAATCAACCTCTTTTCCATTTTATTTTCTTATCTACAAAACCAGTATAGGAGTCTCAACTCCCCATTGTCATGGAATGTCATATTAAACACCTAGCATAAAAATTATTCCATTTTCTTTCTAGTTAAGGATAACCCTTTGGAAACGTTTAATTCTGTAAGTGTAATAATAAAGAGTGAATGTCAGCACAGTTTAACAGACTTGGCAAGATTTTCTTTTCCTGTCACTGTTTAGAGGGTAAAACACTCTGAAGGTTTCATATGGCTTCACAAGAAATGTTTTGCAGCCTGAACAGGTACTGAGACCTCACTGTGACTTCCAGTAGAATGAGTCCATTAACATGCTTGCATTGTGTTATCGGTGGAAAAGAAAAATAAAGCAAATGTAAGTTGCCCATGAGTTACCAGACATCATATTTTCATTGGTCATATTAATCAAATAACTCCTGACATAGAAACCTACATCGGAACCCTTGAGTTGAATAATGGCTGATTCCTGATTAACTGATTCCATTTGTTTTTGTTTTTGTTTTTTTGAGACAGTCACAAATCCTCCATAAATCTCACTTTTCTGATCCTCAAAAGGCGAATGTCAATACCAATCTTCAGGTTTTATAATTATCAAAAGATAGAGATATGTTAAAATGCACTGAAAAGTAAAGCATGATGAAATGTCATGGAGAACAGGAAGTTTCCATAGTCTATTGGTTGATGACTCACCTCAATCGTTTTAGCTATAAAAATAATTTTTATGTAAGTTTCATATGAATCTAATGCAGAGAACTACTAAGGCACTACATCTCTTGTATCTTGATACATGCACCACGGGGTTCATAGGCTGTTTGTTATAGCAACGCCACTCCCAAAGGTCACTCAGGGTCTGAGGCCCAATTCCAGTGTGTGGGGCGGGTGGTGTCCCCTGGACCTCCCAGGCGGTCTCAGAGAGCAGCGGGGTGCCCTACAGTTCGACTCAGTTCTGACACTATGCAGAGATAGCATCAGATTCCAAGGTGAAGGGTTCAGTCCCACAAGATGGACCTGGCACATTCAGTTCAGATGACAGTCTGAGATCCACGTTGTTGCATGCACTGCTTCCAGCCGACTGCTGTAACCAAATATGTTGATGATACAGCTCAGATCATAAATTTTACTTGAATGAAAAATGCAAACCATTTCCTTTTATAATGCAACAGTCTCCCTGCCGAGTTGACAGATACATGTCTTTTCTGGAGAAAGCATAGTTGTTTCACTTAAAAAGGTTAATGGTATTTTGAAGTTGCTATGGATTATTTCTCCCTCCTGGCTCTGTTTCCTAAGATAATTGAAGGCATTTCTTTCTCCAGAACAGGCTGTGCTTTGCTGTTGTGTTGTTTGTTTTCTATGAAAGAGATCTTCTTAGTGGCGTTTTGTTCCTGAGATCTGCTATTGGAAGAAATATCTGAGATGCACAATTGGAACAGTAGACTTTTTTCATCTTTCCTTGACATTAATACAGGCAGACTCACATTACAGAATTCATTCTTGAAGTATAGTATTAAATGTGATAAAAATCAACCACCAGCATCACTGGTTTTTACAGAAATATTATCATAGGTGTAAATAAGTTATACTCTGAAGGTTTCATACAGCATCACAAGAAGGGTTGCAGTCTAAGCAACTGCTGAGACCTCCCTGTGATTTCCTTTAAAATATATTCCAATTGAGCTAAAGTTATTCAGTAACATGCTTGCATTATGAAGCAAATTCTTTCTGCATAACACAAAAACATTCAGCGTGACATTCTCCTAAGGAATATGCTAAAGACATTTTAAAAAGGCAGAATACTGTCGCTTAATATAACAGAACATGTTCTCATCAACATATTTTTCCTAACTTATCTTCCTGGTGTTACTCTGTACTTTTTACTTTATTCATCTGCCATATAATTTCCTCTCTGTTAAACTCCTATGTATTTTCAGACTTTATTTTTTTCCATTTTTTCCTGAATACTAAATAGATTACTTATTTTAATATCCTTCTAAATTACTCGTTTTAAATCATGTTGCATCTTCATGAAAAATGTATTGCATTTCTAACTGCCAGATCCTTTGATCACCTTGATTTTAAAACATCAAATCTCTTCTCTACAAAGCTCAGATCCTTAGGACTGCCTTGTTCCTCATCTTGTCAAGAAAATAATAATCTCTACCTCTAAAAACTTAAGGAACTCTACAAACTACTTTTTTAAGAGCTAGCAGTAATGTAATTACTTCTTTTGAGTCTCTATTTATCAAACTGCATCGAGGCTTTTCAGGAATCTCTTTGCCTTAAAAAAAAAAAAAAAAATTGTAAGAATACACCATGATGTGACAGACTTATTTCCTTAAGCTGATAATTGTCTCGCCCGGGTAACCATAGATGTAGATGTTTCATTGAGTTTGACTTGTTTCCTGTCAATGTATGGTTTTACAAATGTGCACATTAAATTGTCTTTTCCATTTTCTGACACAGTCAGCAAAAGTTATCGTCAGCCTAGGAAACAAGAAGCATCCATGTGGTCCTAAGGGATGGGCTTCTTCCAAAGTCACTTATCTGAAACGAAGAACTAGTTTAAGCATCCCTGCAGTCTGATCATTATCTTTTATTCTCATGCTTTTCCTTCCTTATTCACAGCACACCAGCAGTGAATGAGGGAAGGAAGATTTTTAACAATTTCACAAGAAATGAAATATGAGGAAAAAGAGGTAAAGATTGACTCTCTCCTTTGGCCAAATAAGTAACTTCACATTAAAAGGTTTTTATTTGAACATAATTTACATAACTGTGCTAGATATATGCTTTCTTTTTTTATTCTTCTGTTTCCCACAAAGTACATAACATAATCATCCCAGCCGTAGTTAAAT
Organism: Pteropus alecto; assembly: GCF_000325575.1. Lineage (NCBI taxonomy): Eukaryota > Metazoa > Chordata > Mammalia > Chiroptera > Pteropodidae > Pteropus > Pteropus alecto. The sequence continues at coordinate 3,112,183 of NW_006431956.1, read as the reverse complement.
GAAGATTGATTTACAAAAGCAAAATCTATGAGAAGCTTATTTCTTTAAGGGAGAGGCGGCAAATATAGGTATTTAGCCATAAATTTGATCCTAAAGCAGGCCATGTTTACCTCCTGAAAAAAGTACACTCACTCAAATAGTGTTTTTTCTTATTTTCTTGGAGTCCTAATTTTTCCGTGTGGTGTCTCTACCTTATTGATTCTACCTTCTGATACATCATTGACTCATGCAGTTTGAAACGATGATTCCTGAACCTCTCATGCATCTTTTTTCTTGGGAGCCTATGCACCGTGTGTTGTAAAAAGTCCCAAAGGAAGAATTTGGTTCTTGCTAGCTTTCTATGGGGGGTTACCTCGTCTAGAATTAGTTTCTCCTGTCGGTGTTCTCACACCACTCAGCTAGCATAGCACTCACGTAGGTAGTGCTCACTTTCTTCTTCTAATGGGAACTTGGTAGAGAAAGTCTCCCTCCACTTTGTGGAGTCAGTGGGCCAAGCTGTCCTCCTCCTCTTCCATGGAGTGGCTAGCACTTTCAAAGCCCAGACTCTACGGGGTGGGCCCCAGTTCTATCTCTTCACCTCATAATGGTCAAAAGCCACAGTTTCTGTTCCTGGTCAGCATTACAACCCCATTCTCCTAAAGACTAGGCTGCATGTCTTAGTCTTATAAAACCACCACAGCTTCGCCAGTGACACCTAATACTCAGGACTTAAATTTCCTCTTTATGTTTAATGCTTCTCCACACAGACGCATTTTATTTCTTCTCATTAATCTCAACTATATTTAAGTAATGGTATTTTATACGCATTTTTATAGAATTGTACCAAGAGAATGATTCAGATTCCCTTAGTCAATAAATTATGTTCCAATAAATTATTGAAAGTTAGAGTTAGAAACACTATGTTATAGAAATTCTAAAAGGTGATACTTCAGAGTAGGTTTAGTGGGGAGATAGAAAAGGATGTCATTTTAGAAATGCCTGTATTTTTTTTTAATTTTGTAAGATTATTACTGTAAGGTGAATATGTTTTGTGTCAAGAATGGTACCAAAAAAAAAAAAAATCCAAATTTCAGAGCTCACTGCATCAGATGCTGTCTGTTACCTCTACAGATTCAGCTCCTGCTCCTCCGACCTTGATGGCAGATGGCACCGCACTCCGATGGCACGAGTGTTTCAGTTCCCTCTCGCTTCCGGTCGGACTCAGTCCTTTGAGGGGAGGGGGACACTTGCAGTTAGAGAATGAGTTTGATATATTTTCCCCATCCTCCTCCAGGCCGAGTTGCAGGTGGTGACTGTACTTCTCATAACCGAGGCCATGTCTTCTGTCGGGACACTTGCCATGTCGCCCTGCTGCTGCTGGCCCTCGAAGTACTCAGTCCCATTTCTCTAAATCCCACGCTCTGCTTTGAAATGAGTTCCTTTATCAAACTCACCCAATTCAAAGTGTGTCCTCTCTCTCCCAGTAGGACTATGACTGTTCCATAGCCATCCCCAGGGTAACCACAGGAAATAGAGTCTCACATATTCTTAAGGTCAGAGTTCTAGGAGTGAGTCACTCACGTACTGGAGGAGGGCACAGATAGCTTTTTGCTGGGGTCAAATTGAAACCTGATCAAATGGTGACAATGCAGTTACTCAGGTCCTTACCACTGTGACAAGGGAATGAGCATAAGGAAGATCAGGATGCCCAGAGATCAGGTGACTCTGGCACTAATTGCTGTGGGGACAGTGGTGGTTGTAAAGATGGCAGGATCAGCTGGCAGCCTCGGAAGGCCTTCTGGAGCGTACACGAAGGGAAGGGCCACGGAAGACTGTGGGTGCGCAATAAAAAACGGCGCGACCTGGACGGGGACATCATCCACGTGGCAGATTGGGAATTTTTACCACCTTCCCCCCAGAGAATACTGATTTAGACAGCCACGCATGGATGACAGAGGCATTTTGGAAGTCCAGGAGTCCAGCACACCGTCGAAGCAAAAAGATAAAAAAAAAATTCCAAGACTGGACACATCGATCAAAGAGGGTTAGAGGCACAGCTTGAATTTACTCGTGTCACTTCCCGTCCAGAGCAGCACAGCTCAGCTCCAAGAGAGCCCTTCCCAGCCTGCGATTTCTCTCATGAGGGAAACGAGAGCCTGTGAGTGGTGCCTGGCTTCCCAGAAGTTCAGGATGCTGATGAAGAGGCCCGTTTCTTCTTTGCCCCAGCCACAGTGCTGCTGATCCTGAGCTGCATGACTTGGGTGGGGGC
>NW_006431956.1:3060312-3109810 GCF_000325575.1 Pteropus alecto | reverse complement strand
GGGGGCGCGGGCGGAGCGACGAGTGACTGGGAGAGTGGCAGCTGGAGTTTGGAACCTTTCAGAGGGATGTGAAGCCAGCCGATCATGCCTCAGACACCAGGGAGAGCCTCTGAGTATCCGGGGTCACCTCACCTTTGGATTCCCCAGATTGGCCATGGGATTCCCTGGAGCTTTGGCACCTCACCCACACACTCCTTAACCGCACTGCTCCTGTACCAGCTCCCAATGGCAGTGAAGATGGGCTTCTGCAGAAGGCCAGTGAGCACACACAGAAAGGCAGCCCAGATCTGCAGGCCTCAGAGGAGGCCTCTTGGGCACTCAGAGGCCGCGGCGAAAGGGAAAGGGAGGCGGGCAGAAGTGGGCTTGGCTGTACAGGGTCCAGGGAAAGTGTGCAAGCCTCAGCCATCTGCCACAAGGAGGAGTATAGAAGAGGCAGGAAACTTGGAACTTCCAAATACCCCTTGCCAACAGAGGCCGTCGTCTCTTGTCCTGGCCATTCCCTCGCTCACCCATATAGGAAGTGGCCATTGTGGTAAGGATGAAATTTCACAAGCCAAGAAGCAAAACCAAGGATATTATGATATTAAAAAGAAAGAAAAGAAATTTCCACAGAACTTTCACTGACAGTATTCTAAAAGTAATAACAGTATTTGAGTGCTATGTTTTGGTCATACAAGTCTATTAATGTGAAGAATGGAATTCTTTTCAGATGACACAATGCTGTGTTTAACTGGAGTTCAGGGTTAGTGTTCTCTGTAATCGAAGTCTGTTAGAAATGTTGGTCTCTTATTGCTGATCGATAGTGAGATTTTATATATTTTATTTTCAAAAATGTTTTCTCATGCAGACATTTACTGCCAAATACTAATATCATTCAATAAACATATGAATTTAAGTGAGCATGTTCATCAATTCAGAGGCATTTATAGAATTCTGTAAGATTTCTAGCCGATATTGGTGTTTTTGATCGTCATTCCACTGTGTATCAATCAGTTCCAACTGAAGGTGAAAAGTCCTCAATTGCACATTTAAGTGGATTGCAAAGTGTGGAAATTATCTTTACGCTTGCATTGAGGTAATTCTTTAAAATGCTTCAGAAACCGTAGTTTGAGCTTGGAAAACATATTCTATGCAAATCTATGTGGGAATGGAGATCTCACTTCTTGTTTTAACTTTCAACAGGACTAGAAATGTATCAAACAGCTTGACATTATTTGTGATTTAAACAAAGTTTGTTGTTAAAATGACTTTACTGCAGTATAAGTTTCACATGTAAGCACTGTTGTACCTTACAATTTTAGATTGAATTAATTAAGAAATATGGTCAAGTATGCAGCAAAAGCTAATTTTGAAGGCCATTGAGTGTTCAGTTATAGTGATTGAGGTCAGTTCTTGTTCAGATAAATTTCGATATTGACCCTGAGCTCAAAAATCCACAACAAAACTTTACTGCTGTGAAGCTATCGAGTTGTTGGTGTAGGAGGTGGGGCAAGGATGCTCAACTATTCCCGACAAAAATTCACAGAACTGACAATAATTAAGTCCACGAGAGGACTGAATTTCACTATCAACACTACTGTTCAATACTATGTGATAGATTCCACTATTTTCTGCAAAGTGTCTGCTGATGAATACTGCAGTGTATAACCACAAGCTGTAAACACCTTACATTTTCACAAGTTTTGTCAATTTGCCCAACTAAGCCTTTTTCTGATCACAGGTGTTTTACCACCATCACCTGTTATACATCTTAGCAGATTTCACTTCAGGTTTCACCAAATGAGTGTTTTTTTTCCACCTTTGAAGATATTTTACCTCTAGTTAGTCCATGCAGACTATTCATAGAGGCCGATTCTTCAGTTACTTTAAACTCAGTGTTGACTCCTTTAATCAACAATGACAACTGTGAGCAGTATCAGTCACATCTATCGATTCATCAAAAGCCAAGGAAAACCACTCAAAAAATTTGGCATTGTTTTTTAATCATCAATTAATAATGCTGACAATATTTTAATTTATTGAGCAACTGTTCTTTAGGTTAGCAATCTTAAACAAGGTATTTTGTTGCCTCTTGCTCGTTTTGTTTATTTGTTTGAAAATCTGGACACATTTCTTCAGCTGCAATCAAATATGAATTAAATAACTCACAGTAAGCTAACAGCTTTCTTTGCTTAGCTAACAAATGAGCCCCTCGTTAAATGGCTTCCAGAGTCCCAGAAAGGATCAGCGGAGGCCTTGGCAGCAATCACAGCACAGGTAGCCCCCCCACCACACACCTCATTTTTAATTGTTATTTTAATGTAGAAATTCTGCTCTGATGAGATATTTTGTAACAGTTTTACCCACTGTTAACACCCTTAGTACTTGGGGATCTTTCACATGATATAAACCTTCAAGCCAAACGATCCGCTTTGTGATGGTCTTGTCTATGGTGGGTTGCCTCAGAAACACCTACAGAAGCAGGAAGTGCAGAGGCTGTCTTAGCTATTTCTTTCTTTCTTTTTTCTCCTGCTACTTTACATAAAAAGCACTGGTGGTGGTTAACATTTTTGTTTCAAGTAGTATGACACGATGGACTTTGGCTCACTGGCTTCCTGTTAGGGAGCACTGACAGGAGATAGAAGGCCGGAGGTGAATGAAACTGGAATTTATGCCCCTGGTTTCCTTTCTCCCTCTCCCAAAAGCCATATGTCCTATTTAGCAGCTCTCTCCATACAACCGGTCCCTTTGAATTGTGATAACTCTCCTTGCCCTTGTCTCTTCAAGCCTGGGGACAGGGGCTCCCTCTTGTTGCTCACCCCAGAGCATAAGTCCTGCTTTGTGGTTTTCCTAAACACTGCCCGCACCGTTACAAATAATTTCTTTAGTGAACTCTCTTCAACTACCGAATGTTTCCGTTATTGTTTTCCATGTAAAAAAACCACAGCAAATATAGTGGCCGAAACAAGATCTTTTTATTTTTCAAGATTCCATCATTCAAGAATTTGAGCAGAATCCATAATGAGGGCTCATCCCTTCCCCACTGTATTGGCTGTGGCAACAGGATTGTGGCTAAAGGATCTAAGGTGGCCTTACTCACGTGTTTGGTGCCACAGCTGGAATGGCTCAAACAGCTTCAAGAAATTTGGCTGGAATGTTTGAGTACATTCAGGATTAAAAACTCCCACCAAACAAGGGATTAAAGGGAACATCCTTAATAAAGGATAACTACCAAAAAACCTACAATAAACATTATAGTCAGTAGTGAAAACAAAATGCTTTTACTCTAAGCAGAATCCAGCCAGTGAGATATGGCAAGAAAAATAAATAAATAATAAAATGTATACAAACTGAAAAACAAGAAATAAAACTCTATTCTCAAACATCATCTTTGTCTATGTAGACTATGTGAAAGAATCTACAAAAGCTAGTTACTATCAATAAGTGAGGTTAGCAAAGTCATAGGATACAAGAACAATAGAAATGGAATCAATTCTATTTATGTATACTAGCAATGAACATTCAGAAATTGAAATAATTAAAAATAGTGCCAATTAAAATAGCATGAAAATACAAAATATTTGAGAATAAATTAAGCATGTGAAGATTCATTGATTGATTTGCTTACAACTATGAAATACTAATGAATAAATCAAAATACATATGTAGTGTTTATATACACACATACGGAGAAAGTTTTCATGTATTTAAAGACTATTGTTCAGACATCAGTTTTCTTTAAACATATATGAAGATTCAATAAAATGTAATTCAAACCACATTATACTCAGTGTCAGGATCTTTGGCAAAAATTGACAACAGATTTTATACAAATAGACAATATGGAAGAAATAGACTATAAATTATAAAATAAAGCAAAAGAAATAGGATAGTTAAAACAATTTTGAAAAGATCTAAAGTTGTAGTACAGACACTACTTGATTGCAAGACTTGAATAACTGGTAATCAAGTTTGATATTGAGATATAGCCAGTGGTTTTATGTTGATCATTGTGGCAATATAGTTAATAACACTTAAAATTGATGATACATGTGGTGTTGACTAAGTGATAGACTTACAAATAAATGGAATAGAGTAGAAACTTCAGAATTAGACACATATGTATAGCCAACTGGCTTTTGTCTAAGATGCAAAAGCAATTCAGTGAAAAAAAGATAGTGTTTTAACAAATGGTGATCTAAAAATTAGATAATACATACGTGAAAAACAAATCTCTTTGTATATCTTTCACTTTATTCAAAAATTTATTCAAAAAGTATCATGGTGCTGAATGTAAATCCTAAACATATTAAACTTATAGAAGGTTTCGTGTAAAATCTTTTGAACTTGAGTTAGGCAAAGCATGATTCATAAAGTAAAATGAATTGATATATTGGGCTTCATCCAAATTAAAAACTTTCGGTCTGTGAAAGACATTTTTAAGAGAATGGAAACAAAATTCCCAAACTGGTAGAACATACTTGCAAAATACATATCTGGAAAATTACTTAAGCCAGAATATATAAAGAACTGTTGAAAATCAATAACAAAAAACAGACGCTTAAAAATTGACAAAGGTTGAATAAATACTTCACCAAAGAAGCTGGATGAAAAGTATGTGAGCAAATGTTCAACATCACTGTTTATTAGAAAAATATAGACTAAAGCAAAACAAGATGCTACTATATACCTATTAGAATGGCTAAAATAAAAAAATACTGATAAGACCAAGTACTGGCAGAGATGCAGAAAAAGTGGAACACTTATAATTTCTTTATGGGATGCAGAATGATAAAGCCACTAACACCTTCAGATACCTGGGTAACACTCTACTTGCTTTTGAGAAGAATATGAGACTGGATGAGGTTGTATTATGTCCAGCTGTGCATTTTCTTGAAATTTAATTTAAAATTTTAAACTTATAGAAGCATAATGCAATATAATTTTGGTACTTAAGGTGATTCATGGAAATTGCCTAATTTGAATGTTTATATTCATATTTTGGTCATCTCTGCTGCTGAAAATTTATTAGGTAGCATTTTTCTTCCATCTTTTCCCATTATGCATAACCTCAGATGAGCCATATTTAACAGTGTAAGTGATATATATATATCTCAGGCCCCATCCCAGACTTGATGAATCAGAATCCTTGGGTGGGGCCCAGGAATCTGTGTTTTATCAAGCCATCTCGGTGAGGCCTGTGCCTGGTGGAGTTTGACAACTGTAACTAGAGTATTTCATTGTATGAATATACCATGATCTATTCGTCTGGTTTACTACTGATGGCGCCAGCCCTAATAGTCAATTTTTTTTTCACTTGTTCATAGAAACCGTATAATACAGATAAATAAAATTATTTGAATTTTTCTCCAAATATTCTATACTCCCTTATGGACTCTGAACTTAATATCTTATTTGGCTGCTATATACTTTTACTCACTTATATGGAAAGCCTTTCTGATCTGAGATTAATTTTCCTTTCACACACACATATATATATATATGAAAAAGATTAAGGATCGAATTTTTATGCCCTCGGACCTAGGCCGAAATAATAGACCTCATTTTATCTCCTGTATTAGTGAAATGAATTTTCATGTTACTTGCTCATCTTTTGTATTTTTTAGCTATTACATCAAGTAGAATGGGTAGATTTTCACCAAATTTGACAGTTGTATTTGAAATAGTCTCTTAAACTATTGACAACATAAAATATTTGAAGTTCTTGTTGAGCATCCCTTCCAGCTGAGCCAGCTGAACCTGGAATATCCGAAAAGGCCCATGTAGCTGCCAGTTGAGAGGAACATGAGAATTTGGTCGCAATACCCCGGACAGGAAAAAAAAAATAGGTTTTAAATATGAGGCTAAATCAACTGCGAAAACTACCCATCATTCTGAGACCTATTTCAACCACCATTTTCTCATGAAGCCTTTGCTGGTCTTCTGAACCAGAAGTTATATTTCTCTCCTTTGAAACTCCATAGCACTTTGTTCTATTTTTGCCATGAATCATAATATTTCTTATTGAAGCATCTTTTCCTTGATTAAACTGTGATTTACTTGAGTTAGTAACTTTGTTATATTTATCTTTGTATTGCCGACAATGTCTAGAATGAGGGATCTAGAGAAGGTAAGTGCTCAATAACTGGTTTCTGGGTTCTCCTTGTGCCTCCATCATTGTTTATGTTTAGATTTTGTTGTTGTTAAATAGAAGATACAAAGAAGAAATTGCAAAAAATAATATGAACATGTTATGAATGAATTTTTCAACTGCCTGCAATAGTGTAGCCAGCACCCAATACCAGCAGTCTCATAGCTCCCTGGTACCATGCAGCCCACTACCCACCCACCACCAGGTCCCCACAACCTTGACTTCATGGCAGAGAGTCACTTTGCCTACTTTTGAACTTTAAGCGGAGTAACACCAAGTTTGCTCGTTGGCATCTGGCTTTCTCCACTCAGCATCACTTTCATTAGGTCCATCCATACTGTAGTTCACGCATTCACATTGCCATGTAGCTGTGCTATTCAGTTTGGCCCGTAGACCAGCAGCATCGGCATTGCTGGGGCTCGTGTTAGAAGGACAGATTCTCAGGCCCCATCCCAGACTTGATGAATCAGAATCCTTGGGTGGGGCCCAGGAATCTGTGTTTTATCAAGCCATCTCGGTGAGGCCTGTGCCTGGTGGAGTTTGACAACTGTAACTAGAGTATTTCATTGTATGAATATACCATGATCTATTCGTCTGGTTTACTACTGATGGCGCCAGCCCTAATAGTCAATTTTTTTTTCACTTGTTCATAGAAACCGTATAATACAGATAAATAAAATTATTTGAATTTTTCTCCAAATATTCTATACTCCCTTATGGACTCTGAACTTAATATCTTATTTGGCTGCTATATACTTTTACTCACTTATATGGAAAGCCTTTCTGATCTGAGATTAATTTTCCTTTCTTTCTAATCCAATGTGCCTAGTGTCTATTTCATATCTCTGCCTTAGGTATTAATCATTTTTAATATTTTTCTTTGTTATGACATTATGACGTTTAAAAAAATGTTTCTGGCTCTAAAAACTAGAGAGACTGCCCCCCTCCACCCCGCCCCCAACATGAGCCAGTTCTTAGAGACAGCAAAGGAGCAGCCAGGAGCATAATTTGGATTTACAGCTAACCGACCCACAGCCTCATCTCCTTCGTCTGGCCCATACACTTAGGAGGCAGTACCCCTCTGAAGCATCTCAGGGCCTGGTGCCCGACAACTGGAGGTCACCCCTGTAGCCAAATCTTGTTGAAATTACTCAGGCTCACAGGTTCTGAACCCTTCATTCTACCCTGCCTTGCCTTTCTAACAGAAACTCCAATAAAAGCTGCTGGCCTAGGTTCTCCCCTTACTCTGACATCTGCTTCCTGACCAAAGGTGGGTGTTCCTCTGTGGCCCTGCATGAAGAGCCAGGCCTCTCGTTTCTAAGGGAACTGTGAGTAACAGTAAACTTTTACTGGCATTTGGCCTCTCTTTGTCATCACTCAGTCACCTTTACAGACCTAGACAAAACACCATAAGCTATTGTATGGATTCACCTATCTCCCCGACTAGGCTGGAAGCTCCTTCAGGAATCGAAAGTGTTTTTTTATTTTATTTTGTTTTTGTGCAGTTTTTGTTTAGTTTTCAGAACATTTAAAACAGGGTCTGACATAAAATACATTCTCAAAAATGAATTAGGCAAAGATGCAAAAATACCTATAAAAAGAATCATAAATTCTAAGGAACTGAAACAATCATTATTTCTTATCTATACTATCACATGACAAAAACATCTTCAAATTCTCTGAAAAATATTTTTGAATACTTACTATGCAGAGCTCAGTGCTAAATGTTTTGGGAAATATAAATTTGAATGAGTATTGATAAAGGCTTTCAAAAAGAGTTCTATTATAATAAGATGCATTATGTAATCAAGATTGGCTGTCTTCTACAGACTAAAGCTGCCACGTCTACCTGATTTTAGGCCCCCGACTCTACTCTTCCCTTTAAATGGACAAAAGAGAAAGAAGGAAGGAAGGGAGGGAAGGAGGAAGGGAGGAGACAGGAGAGAGAATAAAAGAGAGAGGAGGGAGGAAGGAGTGGAAAGGGGAGTGGGAAAGAGGTGAAAGGAACCAAAAATACAGATTTTCTAGGAGTTGGCGTTTTCCTTTAGTAGAGCCAGGTTAGTGTGCCTTGTCTGAGGAGTGTACATAGAAGAAGGGACCTGAAACTTCTTTCAAATTCTGGTGCCAACATGTGTTATCATTAGAAATATATTATTTTGTTTTAATCTTATATACTCTTAAAGGACCAGTATTCCTAGGAGTGGCCACACCTTAACCTTTAAAGCAGTATCACGATGTCAGATAGTCTCTGGTACATAGAGCAAAGCGATTAATGGGATGGAGGGGCATTCGGAAGGAGTTGATAAGGGTCCGCCGCCACAGAGGAACAGGCCTCTACAAATGGGTGGCCGGCCCGTTGACTCTGTTATTTCATGTGGGCTGTCAGCGCCTGTCCTACAATCCAAGTCGAGGTCAGAGACTCATTTACACGAACGTATATGAATTTTTGTCTACTACTATTTTGACAACTCTCAACCAGACACCTTCAGATTAGTGTGGAAAGGAAGTATGACCAATACTTACAGGTGAAAAGTTTCTGAAATGCTTGAGACGTTTTCAAGAAAGAATATGGCTATGAATTTAAAAGCATTTCCCTCCTATAAAATAATTAAATGCATATCAGATCATATATAATTAATCATTGCTGAAGTGGTTAAATGCAGTTTGCTGGTAGAGACGCAGATGAGGCTATTGTGGGGAAATCGTACAAAATAGCCATGATCAAAAGATAAGCATGTTTCCAAGCATGTCTCAAATCAAGAATGTTAGAACCGTTGTATACATCTTTGGAAATGTATCATATTCCATGTACATCAAATGCTATTTAAGTGCATGCTTTAGCAATCCAAATCACTCCAAAGTAACAGCGAATGTACTAGTTGAGAAAGAGATATAAATACTCTGTGGTATCTGCAGCATTACTTGTTTATACTGTCAGTTCACATCTTATGCTGTTGAAAGATACCTTCAGTGGCACACACTTTCAAAAAGTAAGAGCTAGCACAGACAGCATATGTACTCTCTCTCACTGATTGTCAAGGACACGCCCAAGACGGTCTTAACAAATTTGCGTGTAGATTTCGGTCCCCAGTCTAGAACGTCAGACCCCGTTCTCTGTGGATGAGCGTGTCTCCTACTGCACTGGGAAACTGCAGAACGCTTGGTTGCCGCTGCATTATCAGCCCCTACCCCACCACATCCCATCCCACATTCTTCCAGTGACTTCAAGGTGAATGATGTGCATGTGTTCTTAAAAGTGCCACTTCCCTATGTCCCCATCTTCACTGGCCTACTGTCATCTCAGCATTGGGTAACATCTCTGTGTTACCCCTTCAAACTCCTATTGCATTACTCCCCAACATGCTCACTTGGCTTTAGATAAACTAGTCTCCATTCAAACCCCTGAATACACCAAAATAGTTTGCATTTCAGCATTTTGCCCATGTTTTTCTTCTCAGCCTACAATGTTCTTTTACCTAGTTTTAATCTCTTCCTTCTTAAAATTTCATATTCACCTTAAATAACAATTGCTCAGAAAGGACTTTCCCTAATAAGTCATCCTAAGTTAATCTCATGTTCTCATTTCTTGACACTAAGTTTCCTTGTTTATTTTTAACAGCTTTTAGCAGACTTATAGTTTTAGCCCGTTTCTCTACCTGATTGGACTATAAGCTCTAGGTAGGTAGTATTCATGTCAGCATATTCAATATAGCCTGATACATAGAAGGTCCTCAATAGGTAATTGATAAATAAAGAAATGAGAATAGATACATGCCCATAAACCAATATAAAATGAAAATTCAATTAGCAGCAGTAAGCCTATGTATTATTCAGGAGTTTATGGTTTTCAGGTGGCAAAATATCAAATCAGATTAACAGTAAAAAATAAAAAAGTTATTGACTCTTGTACCTGGAAAGTCCAGGGACATATCTGACTGTGGGTTAGCAAGGTCCAGAGGGTGGTGTGATGCCATCATGGCTTTGGCTGAGACTCAGCTTAACTTTAACCAGCTTTGTTCTGCCATCAAGTTCTCTTCACATGATGATTATTGAGTGACAGTAATCAGACAATGATTCTTCCACCTTCACCATATTTCAAAAGGACCCTAGCTTTTAAAACTGCTATTTATTTGTTTCTTTACTCATTCAATCACAGACATTTCTTTAATAGCACTTATTATAGGCAGGCACTTTTCAAAGTGCTTTACAAATTTAAGCTCATTTACTCCATGTGATTATGGTCCCCATTTTATAGATGAGGGTACTCAGTTTCTAGGACTGATTCTGTCCATCTTCATCTTAATTTATTACATAGTATTAGTTACAATAATTAAGATTATTAATATTAATTAGTTACAGTAATCCCATGTTTAACTCTCTGTGATACCATTGAATACCCGATGTATTAAAAATGGATCAAACTGGTCATGATGTCCTCCTAATCAGCTGCCAGTTACCATATGACAGACTGCAAAGGGTGTGTCTTAAAATGGAAAAGCAAGTGAACCACCAACACAACACTTAATGGCTTCAGTGACTGGCTTCTCTTCCTTTATCAGATAACAAATTAATCAGTGAGAGCACTGGCAAAGAACTTTGGGGTAAAAGAAATAAACCTAGAAGTCACTGAGTACAAATTTGATGCAAAAAAACAACAACAAAAACATACCCACCACAATGTGACAAATACATTGGTCATACCAGGTATGTGCCCTGTTAAGTGAGGCCTTTGTCCTGCTTCACTGCATGCACCTCACACAAAGGTGAGTCAGAAACCATCAGGCATGGGAGGAGCATCACCTGCTTCATCAGTGGGCCATGGCGAGAGTTCCAAGAACGTAGGTGCCAGTCTTGACTTCAGAGAACACCTAAATCACTGGCAATATTGATCTTCATTTGTTTGTGCTCTCTAAAGAAAATTTTAGGATTTTCTTGCAGCATACCACAGTGTCTGACTTAAGAATTTGAATAATTTTTATGCTTTTATATTTAACTATATTTGAGATATTTCTGAATTTTGTTTTCTCTTTTTTTCTGTGTCAAAGTTCAAGTCCCAACTTAAGTTTCACCCTACCGGAAAGAATCATTTTACAAGGACTCTAAGTCTTCACGTCTTTGATTCTGTGAGTCTGCGATGTTTCACGCACTCACTGAGGTGTTCAAGCGTAAGAGCGTAGAAGCTAACTACATCCTCGTGAAATCATCACAGTTACAATTAGAAACTGTCCCCCTCTCACATCCCAATTTTCCTGAAATTGTTTTCCATGCATTTAGTAGTATTTTTCCCATTTTTTTCCCAGCTGTGATGGACACTCATTTTTCTTTTTTTGCTCTCTGATATGCAGTTTGGTCAAAAATTTTCCTCTCTTGGCATATCATTTTAACTTGGCTTCCAAGACACAACTTTGTGATATGTTTTCTTCCACCTGCTTGCCTGTTTCTTCTTGATCTCCTTCTGGAGAATCCCTGTTGACACTTGACTCATAAATGTTAATTTTCCCAGGCCTTCTGTCCTGGGGGCTTTGCCAGATCTTCTGTGTCTGTGCAGTCTTCTTTACCTCAGAGTTTACAACTATATCTCTCATTTAGTCTTTTTTTTTTTTTTTTTTTTTTTAGCTTTAGACTAGAATAGCTGACTCATTTTTGGCCAGTCACTTGATCTTCTCCACTTCCACTGAGTCTGATCAGTTCCACATCTAAATAATTCCTTAATTTGGTGCTTCTCTCCTTCCACTCCACATCAGCCTCAAACCTCATCTTGCAGCTACAGTATCACATTAAGAGTTCTTAGTGGGTTCCAGTCATGACATCTAATTTCCCTTTCTCGTTGCTGTTCAAGTCCTGACAATTTTTTAAGTCTTAGATCAAATGCCATTGCTTTTATAAAGCCCTTTTGATCCCTGAAGTGGAATTAGTCTTCCATCTCTTAGACTATAAAATAACTTATTTGTAACTTTAGTGAGAACTAATTGCACTTCATGTTCACTGTGTTCATTTTTATTTTATCTGTCTTTCCAACTACATTGTATGCTTTCAGAGGTCATAAAATGGCTTTCTTTGTGTCTTTCGGAGTTCATGATGCAGTGTATTTTCTTTGACAAGCAAGAAAGAAATGGTGCAGAATAAAAGTGAATTAATATTTAATTCATGTTTTCCACAAAAGTGTTTTGTGGATATTCAAATATCTACTCATCATTACGAATGCTAGTTATAAGTAGAATCTAAGCTAAAATTAGTAGAAAGTAAATAGTGAATATCTCACATTATTTTGCATTTGGAATCATAGCAAGTTTCAAGTATCACTTAATAATTTTAGCCCTAATCATGTATATGCAGAATACCTAGAATATTATTTTTAATTCACATCAATTGGTTAATATATAATACCTAAATTATTGATATCACATTTTCTATTAATTTTAAAATATTTACTTTGCACTATTGGATTCTCCTTTGAATTATAATGAGATAGTTGTTAAAATAATACTAAAATTATACTAAAATAATACTGAAATACTAAAATAATACTAAAATTTGGTGTGAGGTTACTTAAATGCAAACTTAATTTCTAGATATGTCACCAAATAATGACTGGTGGTATTTTTAGTTCAGAATCGGTATGTTTCAACATTTGATATTATCTGAATATCTTAAAATGATATCCACTATCTCAGAAATGTCAAGACTTCTCTCTCCTTCAGAAATGCATTTGTTGCTAAACTTAAATAGACATGAACTAACAGTAATGCTACTGACGGGGACATGGATAGTTTTGTCATAGAAATTCCTGAGACATAGGAAGAGGGATTAAGACTCAAAACATCAGGGGTTCTGGAGAACCAGATCTACTAGTGGAAATAAGAGTCAGAATCATTCAACCTTCATACCTAATTCAGAAGTTATTCTGAATTTTTAAAATACCCCAAATGATCTCCTATTGAAGCTTCTTGAATTTGAATATTCCCAGCCTCCAAATGGCTTTGGAAACTCCAAAAAGGTACGTAGGAGAGAAAATGGACAGTGTCTTTTATTGATTGGCTTGTTCATCAGAAGATTGAAGAAAGTAGAAAGGTTTCCTTCTAAATAGCAAAGGAAAGGACAGCCGTGGAACAGGTGGAATCCTTGAGTCATGCTCTGGGTGGGCCCACCGTTCCCTCTGCTGCAGAGACATGGCCACGTGTTCGGATACGTCCAAAGGCTGTGCACGTGGGTCAGTCTAATCTGTTCAGTGTGTGTAAGACACTGAAGGACATATCTTAATGTACATCCTTGTCCTTTGAGTCTTGGTGGTTTGTCCATCTCTTCCTAATAACGAGAAGAATTCTCAAAACTCAGGAGAAAAGGAAACACCATTCCGGGTCACTGGTAATTTTGTACCGAAAATCTGGCTGGGTCGTTTTTCATCTGTGGAGATCCTTTATGCCTTTGAATTAGCGCGTATTCTTCTAAATGATGAAATTACAAAGGGACGTGTTGTTTTGTCAAATTCAGAACCATTGGGGAAATCATGTAATTCAGAAAGTTACACCTAGAAATTATAGACTTTTATTTTTTAGGATTCTTTTCATATCCCTTAAAAAAATATTTCTCATGCCAAGGTCAGAGGTAAACAAGCACTGAATAAATTCACCTGACCTTTTAGATACCTGTTCCTTTTTTCACATTTCCTGTGACACTCTATGCAACTAACTGTCCTCCATTAAATAAAACCGGAAGTGGATGCCTTCAAAGCAGAAAAAGCAAAAGGAGCTATGAACTGATACTGCAGGAAAACAGAGAGAAATAAGAGTCAGTGTGTATGGGGGAGGGGGAAGGGAAGAGAATCTTAAATGGATCTTAAAAAAAATTTAATTTTTTCCATTTAAGTTCTTAAGTTACTTGTAATTTTTATTTTTCTCTATATCTGTAGATCTAACATGCAACATGAAAAGCTGTAATAACCATAAATAGAGGAGGGAATTAATTTGATGACATTTGTTGTAACCAAATTGACTACATTACTTTAGTTTGTGAATAAAAGAATTCAGAATTTGAAAAATTCTTTTAAATAGTTTCTATATTTTAGAAAGTCATTCACACATAGAAATTATTGTGTCATTAATATAATAAAATGATATAGTTCAAGAAGTTTTCCACTTCTAAATTTAAAACACCCACTTGTTTTGTGTATCTTTTATATTTAATTATACTCCTTTAGTTACCAAGCAACTCTTGTTTATATGTGAGAAATATTTGACATTAATAGCCAACATTAAGAACATACTGTGGGCCACTTATTGTTCTAAATGATAGATCACACACACATATACACACACCCCCACACCACATACCAATATATATGTGGATGGATGGATGGTGGATGGGTGCATGCATAGATAGATACAGAGATACATAGAGAGATACTTAGAGTTTGGATATATGTTAGTGTGTGTGTGTGTGTGTGTGTATATATATATATACATATATATATATATACACACACACATACATGGACCACTTTTAGTTATAACTCGTTATTCAGATCAGAAGTCACTGTTTGGCACTGTGGAAGAGCTATTTTGCACACACAACAACAAAAACATTTGCAAGCTTTATTTACTTGGCTGATTTTTGTGTGTGTGTGTGTGTGGTGGGGACGGGGAGGGCTTCTGTTTCTTTTCACATTTCTAGTGCCCAGGACACAGTAGATTTCAAGAATATTGGTGAAGGGCTGGAGAACTGGAGGAGCAGAGGCTCCAACACACAGGGGCTTTTAGAAATGAGAACTCAAATCGTGTCACTATGACTATGAATTTTAAGTCATCATAAAAGATTTTATAACCAAATATAAACCATTAACTTCTGCTGCCTTTGAACAGTAGAAGGAATTTAAATTAACAATCTGCCAGTTACTAATATAGTCATTCAAACTGAGGGTTTATTCAGTGATGCATTTAAAAGGAGCCAAATTAAAAGTATCTTTGAAACCCTAGATTTGCAACAAGAATAGCAAGAATTAAAAAGTTTGTAGAGGTACTGAAGAACATTCAGAGGTTTTTTTTTTTTTTAATCTTAAAATCTGGTTTGATTTATTTTTCTTTAAAAGTTAATGCCTAGCTAGACTCTGTTAGTCTGATGAAGATAGAACTCCTGAAAAGCCCCCTTTTGGGAATAGCTAAGAAACAGTTTAGACATCAGTTTCTGGTATGTAAAATATATGCAGGGTACCAGCCTGAAATTATGTCTTGTTAGTGTCTTGTTAGTCTTGTTTATGCTCCTCGCCCATTTATCCCTGATGAGCCCATCTACCAGTTTGTGTCTTGTTACCAACTTCATATATTTTCTATTTTATGCGTTTGTTGTCTTGTACTACAGAATTCAGAAAAGACAGGGCTAAGCAAAAATACTAGTAGATTTGACCTTTGAACAATGCAGGGGTTTGGGGCATCAACCCCCATGCACTCAAAAATCTGCCTATAACTTTTGAGTCCCCAAAAACATAGCCATAGTTGTCCCTCTCTATCCACGAGGGATTGCTTCCTGGACCCCCCTGGATACCAAAATCTGAGGATGCTCAAGTCCCTTCTATAAAATGCATACAGTTGGCGTTCCATATCCATGCTTGAATCCACAGATGTGCAACCCAGGGATATAGAGGGCCGACTATATTTTATTGAAAAAAGAAATCCACATATAAGTGGACATACACAGTTCCAACTCATGTTTTTCAAGGGTCAACTGTACATAGGTACTTATTGGTGGTTAACTTAATTAATGTATACATTTTGATTAGGGAACATGGAATTCTTTTTTTTTCTTTATTTTTTTTTGAAGAGATGATCAAGAGTTTTTGGGTTTTTTTGTTTTTATTTTTGTTTTTCCTAGAAAATAAACTTACAAACCAGCTTTGGAAGGCAAGATACTACATAGTAGTATCCTTTTCAGAGAAAGACATAACTATTCTTTGGCATAAAGAGATAATTATTTATCTCAACATTAGATCACAGTAGAAGACAAGTCAACCTAAGCAGCAAATGAGATGCAAGAAATGAAATTACATTTACCTTTTGATGTTTTCAGAATTACTGACTCGTACCCCAGTGACGAACAACTTCACCAACTCTAGGACTGTCTTGTACTTTTCTAAGTAATTTTTTCCAATTAAAAATACTCTCAAGATATAATCCTCTGAGATATGTTTGTATAGCAAGCAATTATACCTGTTCTGTCTCTTAATCCTCAAACTCAATACTTTGGTTCATAAAAAAGCAAGGATTTCTTAGCTAAGACAGACAAGAATCAGCAGCTGGAGCTGCATTTCCAAATTATTTATATGTAGTGAGACGTGGCTTTTCCTGAAAATAAATTTCAAATATCAAAGGATTTGCTAAATGGTCTGAGATCTGCTAAATGGCCCTGTTGCTCAAGAATGGAGACCCTTTGGATAAAATACAGCTCTGGGATCATCTGTTGGCGAGGTTGTGGATAACATATTCCTGTGCTGTCCTGGCACAACCAACTTGGATATGGTGTGCTTCTGATCATCTTGAAAATATGCTTCATTTTCTCCATGTCACTTAGAAAGGCAATGACAAATTATTTTAAGGATAAATGTAACATTTCCTAAAAAAGCAAGAGTTTATGTTCTTAGTCCACAAAGAAATTAGGATGAAACTAAAAGAAAAAAAGCAGTGTATATTTTTTCTAGTAGCTGCCACCCCATATTTTTCAATTAAGGAAATTCACAGGCCAGGTAATTATATTATTTTAGATATTTTCTCTCGTTGCAGCAGAATAACAATTGAGCAGATATAATTTTAGCTCACCAGCTGGCACTGTCACTAACATACTGACAGGTACCTGTTTTGAATGAACGGACAGATTGCTAAAATGTTGTTTTTTGGTTCTGTTCATTTCACTTTGAAAATGAATATAAAATTCAGTGATAAAGAGTACTTTTTAAAAACCGAAAAGGAATCTTCTCTACTGACAAAAAAGATGCCTGGTAATTAACCCTTTGTTACACCCTGTTAGATGGTACTGGTTCGTTTTTTATTCATCTCTGCACATACCACATATCCTGGTACTGCCTATCGAATTAAATGGGTACAGTACAGCACAAATCTTTTAACTCTTTAAGAGGTTTGGAAGATATTCTTGTACGCAGGGATTCTGCTGGTCCCAAGTTCTTTAATGACTGTTGGACCGAATGCAGATTGAGAAGCTCATGTCAGTACAGATATTCTTTTTTTCTTCACTTGCAGCTGTTTAGGATGCATACATGTTTCTCATACCTAGTAGTACATTTTGTTTCTATTCCTCCTGTAATCATTGCTTCCTGGGAATAGAATTGAAACTCACGAAGGCTTGAAATTTTCCTCTTTAACTTGAAAACTATAATATCAGCACAAATTCCAGCCCAGCTACAAGTGAAGAAAGTTGTGTTTCAACTGAACCAAGCATATGTCTCCACTATAAAATTTAGAAGATTGTCTGGCTATCGTTCATTTATAGGTTTATCTTTCTCATTAGACTTTAAGAGTTTTGAAGGTAGAGTTCATATTTTATTTGGTTTCTAATCACCAGTACTTATCAGAGTTCTGCTTAAAACAATTGACTGATGAATGACTGTCAGGTCATTCTAGGTGATTCAGCTTCTCCCCAAGACCAGTCCTGCCAGTGACTTTAGCAAACGGCTTTATAACAGGTAGCTGCTGTCCTGAATTTCTCATGTTCTGTTGAAATTTGGGAAGAGCATTGAAATTCTGGGAAAGTTTTCATTAATTTTGGTTCACATCCTTTCTGGTTTCTCCGATATTTCAAAAGGTAAAATATAATACTGTCAGTAAATGATTCTTTAGCTAAAGGGAATTTTTAGGGATCCTAGGAACTCACATTCTCTATCATATTATATGTTATTCAGGTGGATATGTCCCTTCAAGGTGTATTTTCTACAAAAATCTTATCAAAGTGTCCATCTTAGTTAATATGTTTCATATTTCAAAAACTTTATTGAGATACAGAGTACATAACATAACATTCATTCTGTAAATTATAAAATTTGGTGGTTTCAGTGTATTCACAGAGTTATGCAGCCATCAGCATTATCTAACTTTAGAAAAATTCTATCACCCTGAAGAGGAACTTCATACTTATTGGAAATCACTTCCTTTTTCCCCTGCACAGGAAACCGCTAATCTACTTCATGGTCTCCATGAATTGACCACTCTGGCCATTCCATATAAATCAATTCATAAAATAAGTGGCTTTTTGTGTGACAGGTTCCTTTCATTTAGCATAATATTTTCAAGGTTTATCCATGCCTTAGCATGTATCAGTACTCCATTCCTTTCTAATGTCAAATAATATTTCTTTGTATACATGTTTTATTTCTTCATTCATCAGTACATGAATATATGAGTTACTTTCACTTTTTGCCTATCATGAATAATGTTACATGAACATTTATACAAAAGTTTCTGTGCAACACATGTTTTCAGTTCTCTTGGCTATATATTTACAAGTGGAATTACTGGATGAAATTGTAATTTCTATGTTTAACATTTTGAGGGCTTGCCAAACTTTTCTAAAGCGGTTATACCATTTACAAACTCAGCACTTGTATGAGGGTTTCATGTTCTCCACTTCTGTGCGAACACTTGTTATGTGGTTTTATTTTTTTTGTTTGTTTTAATTTTAGCCATCTTAATGGAAATGAACTGATATCTCATGGTGGATCTGAATTGTATTTCTCTAATGACTAATAAAGTTGAACAGAGTTATGTAATCATCAGCATCTTTTTCGGTGCTTTTTGGCCATTTGTATATCTTTTTTGGAAAATATCTATATAAATCTTTGCCTATTTTATTTGGGCTATTGTCTTTTAATTGTTGAGGTTGTTTTTTTTTTTTCTATTTCAGATGCAAACCTCTTATCAGATATATGACTTGCTAGTATTTTCTCCTATTTTCTGAGTTTCTGTTCCACTTTTTTGACAGTGTCATTTGAAGTAAAAACAACTATTGCCTAATTCGCGTTTATAAGGATTTACTCTTCTAAGAGTTCCATAGTTTTATTTCTTACATTTGGGTCTATGATACGTTTTTATTTAATTTTGAATACGCTATGAGTACTGGTTCAAATTCATTCTTATGCATGTGAATATCCTGTCATCGAAGGATCATTGCTTAAAAAGACTGTTGTTTCTTCCACTGAATTGTTTGGTACCATTTTAGAAATTGTATTGACCACAAACAGTTAGTTTATTTCTAGACTCTTAATTATTGTCTGAATTGTGGATGTTAAACCAACCTTGAATTCCGGAAGTAAATCACACTTGTTCATGGTATACAATTCTTATTTTTTATGTTACTAGATAATGTTTCTAGTATTTTTAAAGGATTCCCCCCCTCTGTATTCATAAGGGATACATACTGATGTATAGTTTTCCTGTGATATCTTTGGTTTGTCATCAGAGTAATGCTGTATTATTGTATGACTGGGAAAGTCTTTTCTCTACTTCTATTTTTGCAAAGAGTTTGTGAAGGAATGGTTTTAATTCTTCTTTAAAAATTAGCATAATTCATCATTGAAGCCACCTGGGCCAGAGCTTTTGTGGGGAGGAGGGGTTTGATTACTAATTGATTCTCTTGCCGTAGGTCTATCAGATTGCATTTTTCTTCTTCAGTCTCAATTATTTGTGTCTTTCTTTTTACTTTTTCATTTTATCTGGGTCATCTAATTCATGGGGGTACAATTGTTCATAGTTGTCTCTTGTAATCCTTTTTTTATTCTGTTAGGTTAATAGCGATGCCTCCTTTCATTCCTGATTTTAGTAATTTGAGTTTTCTCTTGGAGAATCCTCCTAAAATTTTGTTAACTTTTATTTCATTGATTTTTCTTTATCTTTTCTTTTGTTTTTCCTCTGGTCTTTATTATTCCCTTCCTCCTGGTCACTATAAGCTTAATTTGCTCTTTTTTCTAATGTCTTAGAAGGAAAAGTTATTGATATTCATATGAATATCTTTCATCTTTTTACTAATGCTTTTACACCTATAAATTTCCTCTAAGCACTGTTTATAGCTACATTTGATAAGTTTTGGCATGTCGTGCATTCATTTTCATTCATCTCAAAATACTTCCTAATTGTCCTTGTTATTTCTCCTTTAATTAACTGGTGATTAAGGAGTGTATTATTTAATTTCCACATATTTATAAATTTTTTAAGTTGCTTTTTCTTGTTAATTTATAATTTCTGTTGTGGGTAGAGAACATACTTTCTTTTATTTTAATCTTTTTAAATTTATGTTTTATGACCTAATATAGAAGCTATTGTGGAGAATGTTCCTTTTGCATTTGGGAGGAATGTTGCATTTTGCTGTTGTTGGGTGAAGTGTTCTATTACTAATTCTTTTAGTTTATAGAGTTGTTCAAGTTTTCTACTTTTTTGTTTATCTACTATCTAATTGTTCTAGCCATAGTTATAAGTAGGGTGTGAAGTGTCCAACTATTACTGGTGAATTTTCCATTTCTTCCATCACTTCTGTCAGTTTTTAATTCAGATACTATTTAGGATCATATATGTTTTTAATTATTAAGTTTCTTTATAGGGTTACTCTTTAATTATTATAAAATATCCTTCTCTGTCTCTAGTAAAAAAATTTTGCCCTGAAGTCTACTTTGATAGTAGTTTTCCTATATCCACTCACTATTTTTTGGTCACTGTCTGCTTAACACAGTTGACCCTTGGACACCATGAGGTTTAGGGGCATCAACCTCTTGTGCAATCAAAAATTCACACACAACTATAGTCAGTCCTCCACGTATGTAGATTCCCAGCCATGGAGCTGATGCTAAAACAGCATGGGTTTGAGCTGGGAGGGTCAGGGGAACTGTACAGGTCAGTGAAACAGTCAATTGAAAAAAATCTGCATGTAAGTGGACCTGAACACTTCAAACTCGTGTTGTTCAGTGGTCACTATTACCTTCCTCTAGTGTTTTACTTTCAATTTGTGTCTTTGAATCTAAAGTGTAACTCTTGCAGATAGCATATAATTGGGTCATTTTTAAATCCATTTAGTTAATATCTTCTGCCTTTTGATTGAAGTATTTAGTCCTTTAAGTTTAATATAATAACTGGTAAGGTAGGATTTAATTCTTGCCATTTTGCTATGTCTTTCTTCCACATCTTATGTTTTTTATGTTCCATTACTTCATCACTGTCTTTTTTATGTTAGACATTAAATAGAATAAAACAGTATACTGTTTTAATTCCTTTGTTGAATTTTCTACTATATTTTTTGTATATTACAAGTGATGTCTCAGGAACCATAATGAATATATTAATTTACAACAATCTAGTTTGGTCTGTTACCAACTTAATTTCAATCTAAGTGAAAATTTTGTTCCAGTATAGTATCACTCCTTCCCTCTCTTTTGTGCTCTGATTTCATACTGTATGTTTTGCCTAAAAATTGGTTAAGATGGTAAAGCTAATGTTAAGTGTTCTTGCTGCAATTAAAAATAAGTAAATAAATGGTATGTCAACGATTGTTAGGAACTGTAGTGCCTAGAATCTCCCGCTACTTGCAAGCTGACAGGCAGGATTTCATGGATACGGAAAGAAGACGTGACACTCCTGGGTCAGAGACAAAGGACTTTGTCTTTCGTAGTATAGCCAGAAGCATGAACTTCATGTTCCCACATTTCCTTCTGTCTTCCAAATCTCTTTAGGGTGATGCAGAGACCCAGTAGGTTCTGAACATGCAGTGAGTTTATATCAAAACAAAGGACCCCCAGCTTTTAAAAACTCCAATATTTTATTTAAAAGTGGCTGTTCACAAATATGCCCAACATTTGCCCCAGAGGGAGACATTATTTTTATTATCCTGTTCAGGAAACAAATCTGCCTCCATGCCAATTGGCAAAGGTATTTATCTTTCAAGATCGTCAATATACAAACATCCATGGAAATAAAATTTGGAGTAAAAACTGTCAGTGCTCCTACTCAAAATGTGTAGCCTTTAAGAATCCCATTGGTAGTTGTTTCCCAATAATTGTTAATTTTATAATTGACATTACTTTATAAGAATGGGAATCAGGATAACAATTAAAGGAGCCGTGGGCATAACCTAGAAATCCTTCGAGTTGTACGTGCTATCCGATGAGACTGAGTTGGCCCCTTTGAAGCTTAGGTTTTGTTAAGGGAGAGCTTCTTTCCATTCACCTTGTCTTTCTCTTTGACTCTTTAACGAACTTTAGTCATTATCATTTATTCTTCCCCTATGTTACAAAATACATACTTTATTATTTCTACAGTCTGTTGTTTTAATCTTCCCTCTCCTGCCTGACTGTAAATTCTACACTAGCAAGAATCTTTATCCGTGGGTTTCACAGTTCTATCCTCAGCAACTACATTAGTGACAGGTATCAAGCATATAATTTATAAGTATTAGCTAAATCTCAGCAGCTGAGGTGTATATATAGTAGACATATGTCATTGAGTTTGTCACCTGGTACAAATGCCCTTTTCATCTGTGGGGAATCCACACCTGAGGTAACACAGCCTATTTATCACCATGGTAACATCAATAATCACAATGTTTGCTATCCCTACATCCCCTGCTGCTCAGGTATGGGCATATGTTCTAGGCTGTAGCCATTAGTATGCCCACTCCAGTCCTTGAAAGAGAAGCTGGCGATGCAGTAAAGCATGTGTGCACAGGGTCTATTTTGACAAGAGTGGATCAAATATTCTTTTAATGAAATACTTCAATGTCTAAATTAGCTAAAGTTGTTTTCTGTTGCTTGTATTTACATATATCTGTACTATGAAATTTTTACCAGCATACAATACAAAAATCCAGTTCAGATCCACAATTAGATTTTCAAAAGTTTTGGTCAATGTTCTTTTGATACAAAAAGTGCACTTAAAAATTCACATAATAATATATAATAAATAAATATAAGTGTACATAGTAAAAAGTTTGTAACCTAACCAGAAAAACAGGATAATAATTTTAATTTTATAAATTTAAAGAGAATTTAAAAACAAAATTAAAAAAGAATAGTCTGGTATTATTTTTAATGTGCAAAATGTGTTAATTCAATAATTTCTTGAGTTTTAAAGGACATTAAATATATAAAAAAAAAAAACTTGTACATTCACAAGGCAAGATGCTCTTTAAATGACCTGAGAAATATTTAGACTGACTTTTTAATGATTTTTCTCAGAACACCTTTCTGAAATACATAATACAATCAATGCAAAACTATGTTAAAAGAAAGTCAGCTATTTTTATTCTCTATTTCATTTTATTAGAAGAGGCTCAGTCCAAAATGCGTACATAATATTATTGTGCTAAGGCACTAAAGAGGAAACCCGGGGCTAGACCTATCTGATCACAGCTCAAACGCTTCCTGTAGTGGAGAATTTCCTATATAAATAATGCAATCAATTTCAAAGGCCACATGCTTTTCTTTACCTTTTCATATTAAACAGGATAATAATTTTAATTTTATAAATTTAAGGAGAATTTAAAAACAAAATTAAAAAAGAATAGTCTGGTATTATTTTTAATGTGCAAAATGTGTTAATTCAATAATTTCTTGAGTTTTAAAGGACATTAAATATATAAAAAAAAAAAACTTGTACATTCACAAGGCAAGATGCTCTTTAAATGACCTGAGAAATATTTAGACTGACTTTTTAATGATTTTTCTCAGAACACCTTTCTGAAATACATAATGCAATCAATGCAAAACTATGTTAAAAGAAAGTCAGCTATTTTTATTCTCTATTTCATTTTATTAGAAGAGGCTCAGTCCAAAATGCGTACATAATATTATTGTGCTAAGGCACTAAAGAGGAAACCCGGGGCTAGACCTATCTGATCACAGCTCAAACGCTTCCTGTAGTGGAGAATTTCCTATATAAATAATGCAATCAATTTCAAAGGCCACATGCTTTTCTTTACCTTTTCATATTTTATATCAAATTATTTTAGGACATGCAAATATCTCTTTCATAATTCAGTGTGCTACAGTAAACCGAAGAACAATTTTTGGAAAAAGGAGGTGGCTTGGATTGAACAGATTCCAGGCATTTCTGTGCTAATTTGGGTTGACAGCTCAATGATTGTTCTATACACAAAGTTAAAACAGCAGAAACGAATTGAGCAGAGCACCTGCCGCTGAGAAGTTCTCCACCTCCCTCTGCTGGCTGCCGTGGACTGTGCATGCATTCTGTAGGCTTTTTTTCCATCGGGAAAGAAGCTGGAGTTGGGACAAATACCTGCTTTCTAACCATAATCCACATATATGTTTTACGATGGAAGGATATCAAGAATAAATTAATCTCAATACAGTATAGACTGTGAACTGTGACAAATTTTTAGATTTCTGAATGCTAAAGATGATCACTTGAATACCTCTTTTTCAGCTTGATGTTTTGGTAGGGGTATAAGGATAATGTGTTCCTACTTTATAATTTGCAAGAGATTTTCTTTTGTTTGTCCACTATTTGAAAGTAAGCCAATTCACTTATTACTGAGTAATCGTGGCCTTCCTGAATGTCGTATTCCATTTGACTGTTCTTCATTAAACAACTAGACATTTGTTGCTTGTTATCCTCAAACGATTTAGGAAACATTCTTAACAGGAGTAGGAGAAAAAAAGATGAAGGGTGGGAAATGGGCTTACAACACAATTTGCTGTGATTTCTTGGCAAGGGGAAACTAGAAATGTGACTTTATCGATGAGTGAAAATCAAATTGTCATTAAGTATTTACTGAAATCTGTCTACGTAAAAGGCCCTTTTTATAAAAGTCATGGTGTATAATAAAAAAAAATGGAACCTAAGAATTGAGGAAAATAATCTCAACCCATCTCTCTCTCCCCTCACGCCCCCTCCCCCTCCCATTTTGTAACGGTGGAGAAGAGTAAGAATGAAGCCATAAGCCTAGGGCAACAAAACTGAAGAAGAATTGTACAAAGCTATAATTTGAATTACATGCTTATTATTTAACATTTATAAAAGTGAAGCATATATGACACAAAAAATAAACTATAAAAATTCTGGTAGGTAGTGTTTTTAAGATCTACTTCTGCTTAGCAGAGAGGGATAGGAGAGTGGAGGGTGAAGCCTCCCAACTGTCAACTGTCATTCATCGGCATGGTACTTGTGTCCTATAAAGTTGCTTGAAAAGGAACTGTATAAATGTTATACAAATTGTATAAATGTATCTTCAGGAAAATCACATATCAGTCAGGGTCAGACAGTCAAATGGAAACTACCCTTAGAAACAGAAGGAAAGAACTTGGCAGAGAGAATTAAAGTCCTGCAAAACCATTAGAACCGGGCAGCCCAGACCTCTGAAGCTAGACTAGTATTCAGGAAACAGAAAGACCTGGAATTACCAGAAACTGCTGGGGGTGACCTTGGCTGACCAAGCTCCTGAAATTCCCATTCTCAGTGGGACGCCAGCTCTTGGCATACTGTGTAACCATTACTGTGCCCTACATGTCTTTTGATGTCACAAAGTCTTTCTTCATGTAAGGTTTTCTATTTTATGTAGTCACATCTGTCTTTAATCTTTCTGGCTTCTGGGTTCATGTCTTACTTAGGAAGGTCTTCTCCAATGCAATGTAGCAGAAATTTCATTCCGTATTTATGTTCATGTATTTATAGTCTTATTTTTAAGTTTAGATTTTATTCATCTTGGGTTTATTTTTACATATTATCCTTCCAGAACTACGGAATCAACTTGTAAAATTGTATTTAAAATAATCTATAGATATTTTGATTGTAGTTAGGTTGAATATTACATGAATTACAAAAGAGCTTCCATTATTATGTCAAATCTTTGCAAAAATATTTCTTAATTTATTGTCATCTTTTTGATCTGTCAACAAAATGTTATAGGTTTTATTATTTAAATTTTATTCCTTCCTATGTTTATTACTAGGTATTTTATGTCTTAGTGAAAGGAATCTTATTTCTCTTATTTTTATAAATCTGTGATCTCAAACATATAGAAAAACATTGATTTCTGTATGTTTTTTGGCATCTAGTCACATTCTTGAACTCATCTATGATTTTTAGTTATTTTTCTATTGATTCTCATGTTTTTCTAAGTCTAAACATAAAGACTATTTGTCTTTCCCTTTCCTATTATTTATATGTTTGGGGTTTTTTTTGCATTATTGCCGTAAGTAAAAACCTTAATTTAATGTTGAATCACTGGAAGAAGAGCAGACACCTTGTTATATTTCCAACTTTATTGGAAACCGTTCTAATATTCAAGATTAAGGACCATTTTGTTGCAGTTTTCTCATATATATCGTTAAGGGGATACCCACCTATTCCAAGCTTAACACTTTTCACCGGGAATTGTTATAAATTATCAAATTATTTGGGGACCCCTTCAAATAATTTAATTATTTTTTTCTTTGCTCTGTAAATCCAGCCAGTTTTATTTTAATAGCTTTCCTTGGATTGAACTCTTTGGATCATCGTAGGAGCTATCAGTTTTGGTTATTTGTTTTAGACCATCTTCTTTAAGCTATTGAGTTTTCTGCCATAATCTAGAGATTAACAATAACAATATCGTTGTTGTTTTCTGTTGCAAAGTAGAATTTCTTAAGCGATTTTTTTTTTCTCCAGACAATGAGGCATAAGGAATGAGGCAAGGTAAAGAATGAGTTTGAGTTCTCTCCGTTAAGGGATAGGGCACAGGGAAGGCTTCCTCTAAACTCTGAGTCTTTTCTGGGCATAAGCAGAGAGGATGGGTCCTCCCCAAGCCACAGGTAAGCAGGGAAGTTCAGACCTCCAGTGCAGCCTCCCCGGCAGGGTGAGGTTTCTCTGCACACAGAGAGATGCCTATCTCCCTGTGGACCGGAAGCTCTAACCTAGTTAGCTGCCTAGGGTTCCTGGTGAACAGTATGAACTTGATCTTCAGCTCAGTCTCTGTTAAACAGGTAGCACTTCTGCCTTTGGGTCCTGCGTCCTCCCCATATTGTAAGCAGTGATAAACAACAGAAACCCTCCACTTGGCACTGGCTAAAAAACCTGAATATACGTTGAATTCTTTATTATTTGCATAGTACATTTTCATAGTTTTAGTTTCTTTAACTGTAAATGGGGGTAATAATAACAACTACTTTATAAAGTCGTATGTAAGGATCTAACTAGCAATATGTGTAAAGTACTTAGAATAGTTTCTGACATCCCGATTGGATATCAACTGCAGATGGATGTAACTATTACTTTGGAGTTGAACTTCTCATGTGGATCATTCTGTGATGCCTGCTCCTAGGAGCTTGTGTTTATTAGTTACTATTTTCATATAGCAAATAACCACAGATTTACCAGCATAAAACAATACACATTTATCATCTCACAGTCTCTCGAGGTCAAAAGTCCAGGCACAGCTTAGCTGGGTTCTCTGCTTAGGACCTCACAGGACTGCGTTCAAGGTGTTGGCTGGGCTGTGTCCTCCTTGACAGGCTTGATGAGGGAATATCCCCCTTCTAAACCTACAGACCTGTGGTTGTAAGACTGGGGGCTGCTCTCACCTTCTAAAGGCCACCTTCTGGCCCCCAGAGGGTCAAATAGTCTTAGATAACGTAAACATGGAAGTGACATCCCACCACCTTTGCAATATTCTTTTAGTTAGAAGCAAATTACACCGTGGACAGCAGCTAATCTCCTGCTTAAGTGTTTCCAGCTTATCCTGACTGACAGCCTGCCCTATGGGTTTTGGGCTTGCCTAGCCAACCTTCACAATTATGTAAGCCAGTTCCTTTAACATCTTTCTCTCCATCCATCCATTGTTTTCTATTTGTTTGTTTGTTTGTTTTCTGGTAGAACCCTGACTGCTGTAATCACATTGATCTTGAGGTTAAATAGATCTGGAATTCATACACATTTACAAACATGAGTGCTGACTCTTCCTCAGGTACCCTCCAGATTCTGTTTCCACCCTTCTCCACCTGTTCTGATCTCGAGAGGTTAACCTCTGTGGATCGCATCAATGAGGCTACTTTATCCTTTGTATTCACAGTGGATTCATTCAAAAATAGATCCTGACAGCAGACCAGAGATTAGAGGAGAACGAAGCTGGAGTATTTACTTCCTTGGCACCGTTGCTGCCGAGCCAGTCAGATGCTCCCCTACGCAAGGCCATAGCTCCTACAACGAGGCCACCTTTTTCAGCTCCTGTTCCCTCCACTGGTACCTCTGCGTTTAGGGTTCGTGATGGCTCCCCGATGGTCTCACGACAGGGTGCTGCTCCCTCTCAAATTAATTTCCTTCAACCTTGCCCACACCTTTTCAAATAGATTTTCAGTATGGTCTTTTTAATTATCATATTTGAGCAATCCAACCCTCTCCTGCCTGGCCACAGACCCATCAGGGATGCAGAAAAATTCTGCACATTATTTCTGATCACACAGCCTCAGCTAATGCTACTACATAGGAGAAGTATTAAGAGTAGATGAGATGGGAGGGATGGAAAGCATGAACCTGACTGCAAATTGAGAGAATACGCAGAACCCCCAGTTGTGCAGATCCACTGTGTTAAAGATCTATCAAGTGAGAAAATTAAGTTTATTTGATACTCTGCCTGCCCTAAGAGAACAAGGAAAAAACAATACCTGTAACTAAAATACAAATAATCTTCTGGGTGAGTTTAAAGGTCCATGGCTAAAAAAAACACATCATAATAGCTCCTCAGACGTAACTTGAACATTTTCATCCGAGAATTTCAAAGCAGGTTATTAATGCAAATGGCAAGAACATCAGAAAAACTGGGCTTCTAAATACAGAACATACTCCTATGTAACTACAGAGACTGCCTTGCATTTTAAGGGAATTTTTAAATCATTCTTTTAATGTTTGTTATGTTAAATATCACAGTTGTCAGTTCAGTTCATAATCATTAGTCTTTCTTAATATTGCAAATAAAAATGATTAAGTTCCTTGATTCCTTATTAAAATCGCTTCTGGTTTATCCTGCATTCTTGCCAGCAACCAGAGTAAGGAAAAGCAGTTAATATATCATGAGGCATCTTAAGTGCTATATTACTGGACCAGCTGGCAATATTTTAAGAACTCAGTTTATTACAAAGATTTCTCAGTGGAAAAATATAATAATAATGATCTAAGTTATCTACTAACAGCATTTAGAGTTACTGAAACCATTGCTAGAGATCCTTTTTAACGATCCTCAATAAACCAAATGTAAAAGGTCAGGTAAGCAAATCACAGTTGTGCAGAAACGTTTTCATTCAACATTTAAAAGCATCTGATTCCCTTTAACAGGTCAGACATCTCAGGATTTTAGACACTACAGATTTTAAAACAAGATGTTTCACATCAAAATATATGGCATCGTGCAAATTTGTGGGCCGAAGTTCAGAATATGGACTTTATCTTTCAGTGTTACATTTTATATTGCTAATAAAGATTTGAAAATTGTTTAGATTTGGTTCAGAAATATTAGTTCTGTGTCTATTTCTGAACACCTATTATGTGCCAGAAACTTTACTAGGCTTAAAAAGACTTTGGGATAAAAATATACACAGCTAGGCATCCAGAGATGTAAGCAAATAGTTTCAATTCAAGTTGATGACTGCTCTGATGGAGAATGACAAAATGCATGGTCACCATGGACATATTTAGACCTATGCTTGCCTGAGAGAGGCAGGAAAGACTTTACAGAAAAGGAACAACAGAATTAAGACTTAAAGAATGACCAGGTGCTGACCAGGAAGAAGAGTAGACAAAGGTATGCAAATGGGTTTTACCTGCTCTTATCACTTCAACTATTACCTATATGCTAATGTCTCTGAAAAGTTTGTCTTCTGCTTAAATTTATCTCCTGCCTCAACACTCTCGTATTGAATTACTGTTAGCATACCTCCATTTGGATGACCCAGGGGAACCTGAGATTTTCTGTGTCTGGTGTCATTTCTATCCAGTTCCTTTGTAATCTGTTCCTTCTCTTGAATTCACCTTCTGCCTAGACCAACAAGCAAAACTCTTGGATGTTACCTTTGAATCCCCATTTTCTTTTATAGCCCACATTGAAGGAGTCACCAAGCTTAACCAGTCCTACTTGTGTTATTTCTCCTAAGACATGCAGGTTTTTCTCCAAATGTCTGTGTTTTGCTCAAGTCTACACATTTTCTCCCTTGAAATACCGTAACAATGTCCTAATTGACCATTCTGTCTCCATCCAATTCCTTCAATTTTTTTTTTTCCACACTACCACGAAAGCCGCCTTTCTGAAAAATACATTTGAGTACATCCCTCCCCCATTCGACATCTTTAAATGGGTTATCTTTGTTGCCGGAATCATAGCATCGAAAGCCCTTCACGACCTGGATTTGCTTGTCTTTCCGATCTCACGTCCACTTCTGTACCTGTCCCTGACCGGCTCTCCAGCAGGCGCTATGCTTCAGCTCCGCTTGAGTCTTCATCAGTGGTCTGATGTTGAGTGGCTTTGCAATCTCTTTCCATCCTTTCACTAAATTATTTATTCTCAAAATTCTGTTCAGGTGCCACTTTTTCCAGGAAGATCCTTCCATCCACATCCCATAATCCACACTCTCCCTCCCACTTAGATTTTCCCTTGTGACTTTGCAAACAACTCGAGGTTGCCATACTGCATTTTAATTGTTTTCTGATTTTTTCCTTCATTACACTTTGAGCTCTAAGGCTCATTTTGAGCATTTCAGAAGTAAGTATATTAGCTATAGCAACTAGTAAACAGTCATTTTTTTTTTTTTGCAATATAACTTTTCACATAAAAAATCTGGTTTTGTTTTATTGATTAATTTAAATATTGTCAATTTTTTTAATATTGTCATTTAAGGGAGCCATGCTTTTCTTCATCTAGCTGCCAGATATTCCTTAAAAGAGTGCTCTGAGAAGTAAAAGAGATAACTGAATAAATGACAATAGTCTTCAAATTGAATATTTATAAAACAGAAATATACCTTTATTCTAAAAATAAGTATTGAGTATATAATATATATGTTAGTATCTACTGTAGGTTATTGTATCAGGACTGAAATTATAACAGTTAATAAAAATGACACCATACATTCCATGAGTTTACGTGAGTTTATATTGCTCTGTGTAGGACTAGGAGACAGGTTACCTAAGTAACCTAGCTAAGTCAGCTAGTACCTCAGTTTTATCATCTCTAAAGCTATAGAGTAGGAACATGCATAACTAATTTAGAGTAATGATACAATGTATCATGGTTTATTAGAGCTTTCAAAACTCATTCACATTCTTTATCTCATTCAAAGAAGCTTTCTCAGATTGATCTTACTCTATTTACAAATTAAAATCTACTGACATACAAAATTATTAGAACGCTGCTAAGTACATATTGTTTTCCATAAATATTGATCATTTTTAGTGTTCTTACTTAATACACAAATTGAGTCTACCGGTATCAAATGCATAACTCGTAAGAATTTACATCTAGGTATTTAGTTTCTTCTTTATATAACTCGAAGGAATTCATATTGAATTTCCAGTTAGGCACAAACTCTGCTACTTTGGTAAGAATCAGTACAGTAATATGCACCACAGGTGCACAAAATGAGTGTGTGAGTGAATGAGTGAGCAACGAGAACACACACACATCAATAATATCACTCTGTGATAGGCAGACCTCTCTTTAAATTGTTTCACATTTTAGCTTTCTGCCTATTGAAGGCACTTAAAAAATACTTAGTTTTAGGCTTATTTTTAGTAAATGTATAAAGTCAGCCTTTTGATAGGCTAATTATACTTGACTGTCACCTAGTGGTAAGAAAGGTAACTGCTGTATTTAATATATATATAGCTGTATTAGAATAACAATCTCCTGCAATAAGCTGCATTACAGATTTCAAAACACCTTCCCATAGTTTACCACAATGAGTTTTCACAAAAGTGCTATGAGATTCATATTCATGTGGGGGAAACTGTGCATGCATATATGGATACATATATGTATGTATATATGTATATCTAAAATCTGTCCATCGTCTTGCCTCCTCACTTTTTTTTTTCTGGATGAGTGTCATAATCACAGAATGCTGTCCTTCTGGTCACAAGAGTCATTTTATGAACCTTAAATGTCCTGATCCACCTGCCTCATATGACTGACAAGAGACTAGCTCATGGCCTGGGCACGTGACCCAAAATGAAGTAGCCACAGCTCCTCTGCGAGGTCTAAGCATAGATAATTAACAAAGGACCCTTTTCTTTTTATCGTAATCTGTAAGCATGTCAGTGTAGAGCTGCGTGTGGGCATGTGTCCTTTGGTATGGTGAAGCTAATGGTTGAGAACGAAAGTACCCTGCAGAGCAGAGAGACGCCTGGAATGCAGTCTTAGGATCCGGCAGGCCCCCCGGGACAAGCACTGTCTTTCTCCTTCCTATGCTGTGGAACCTGCACCAATCAATTAATTTTTCCTTAAGATTCAATAAATTTGGTTTCTGTGGTTTACAATCAAACAATTTCTTCAAAAACGAGTAAATAAATCAACGGCTTGTCTACATTGACACATTAATGAGTGAGGTTTGTTCATTTAATACTCATTGCCATGAGCTATTTGCTATATCCCATTACATAGATGAAGGTTCTATAAATCATGGTAAATAAAAATAAAATAAATTGACAAGGATTAAGTACAAACATATGAGTATTCACATTACTCCTGAAGGGTTAAATTCCTAAATTAAGAAAAAGATATTCTCAGATTAAGTATAATAAACCCAGCTATATTTTATTTGTATGATAAAACATTTAAGCAGTGATATTGGAATATCGCAAGCAAACAAAAGAAAATTACTTAGCAGGAGACCAATATCACCCGCAGCCTTTAATATACCACCAAGGGGTCAAAACTGTAAATGCCACTTGGATTTCGACCTGTGAAATTGGCTTTATCGTATCGGAACAACTGTGAGGACACTGTAAACGTGATCGCCCACCTCTCAGACCCTCTGAACACTACACTCCGTCCACACTCAGGCCTTTTCTTCACCACGCTGGGGGAAGGGCTGTCCTGCTCTGAATACTGAAATCACGCACTTGCAACCTGGGCCAAGTGATAAAACGAAAGAAATGCCGCTGCTCGACGCCTCCCTTAGTGAAGATCTGCTGTCTCTGGGTCTCTGGCCCCAGACCTGTGTGGTCCCCAGCAGAAAAGAGGATGTGCATGAAGCTGCACTTGAAAAGGCCACTGTTATTTGTATTTTAGCTTGTCTGTAAGTGACCTAAATCATACATCCTCCAAGGTACAAAGGGGCTTAATTTACAGAATCTCCTGAGTAACCGATTGCTTTTAAACCATGGATTTCTAGGCTAGATGATCAGCCACATGCACTCTTGCTCAGGGGGGAAAATTCTTAGTTTCTCATTTCCTGAGAAATTTAGAGAAATTGGGAAATTCATGTGAAATGAATTTCATGATATTAGGGAACTATCGGATCATTATTGGGGGAAACTGTTTAATAAGCACATACTGCGGTCACCCCATAACATGCTAGCTTCTTTTCTTTATGAGACACTTTCTCTGACTCCTCAGATCTCTGTTGGAAAGATGAAGGTAAGGTCTACTCAGACCGCCCAGTAACACTGTTTTCATTCTCTTGATTATATTCAAGAAGAAGAGATTATATCCTTTCTAAATGAAAAAGAAAAAATGGTTAAGCTGGCTGCTGTGTGAACATGTATCACGTGAAGCAAGAAGTCAATTATTATGGAAAGAAAAGTTATCTCTTTAATGTTAAGCTTTGTTCCTAGTAGGGGAAAAATAATCGCTCCTTTTAATGAAAAAATAATAGAACTATCATTATTTTAGATCTAAAATACCTTATCTGTCATATTGATTTTCACTCATGGGCTCTATTACTCGCTTTGGAAATACATATTCCCCTCCCCTTTACACACACGCATACTCATGTACACACATACGAACACACAAACATGCGCACACGTGCGCACACACACACACACACACTTCTGAGATTTTTTTCTGTTCTTACGCTTTGCCGTGGCTTAAACAATGTGCCCAGGTTTCCAAGACTACTTTCAACTGTGTCCCTGACTCGCAGTCTGGCTCTAGACGATGCTCCGTATTCCCAGATTCCGGTCAGGAAACTGCTTTTGGAGGTTCCCGTGGAAGCATGGCGCTACCTTAGCGCTGATGACTTGCACCACATCATTGCTCGTGGGTGGGCCTGGCAGTGAGGTGGGTGGTGCCTCTGACCCTAGTCCTGCCACTTCTCATCACCCCGTTCCCGCCCGTCATGGAGGTCTGAGCATAAATTCTAACAGTGCTCTCATGAGTCTGGCCAGCTGTGGCATTTTCCTACATTTGAATTTCTCAGTTTCTCTGGGTTCTAAATTATCCATTAAGGTTGATCACATACTGCATTTTTTACCAAATCTTAACTCCCTTAGACCAAGCTTTCTGGAATATTTTGCTGTTTTATGTAGATGTTTACCCTCTTTAATTAAAAACCCAATCTTTGCCAGGCTTTAACTATTTGGAACACTATTAAACAGAATAGTTAAGGGGGGGTTTTAAAAAGCTTTATTGAATAAAATTTATAAACCATTATACGTGTATAATTAATGATTTTTAGTAAACTTATAGAGTTGTGGCACTATCATTACCATTCTATTTTAGAACTTTTTCATCAGCCAAAAAAATTCCCATGTGTCTGTTTATAGTCAATATCTACACCCATTCCCAGTACCAGAAAACCACTGTCTTTTTAAAAATTGACTTTTCTGGATATTTTATACAAATGGAAGCACACACTATGTAGTCTTTTATCTGGCATCTTTCATTCAGAGTAATGTTTTTGAGTTCATGCAAGTCGAATCGTGAATCAGTACTTTATTCCTTTTCTTCCTGAGTCATATTCCACTTAATAGATATACTATTGGTTTACCTATAGACCAGTTGGTGGATATTTGGAGTATTTTCACTTTGGGGCCATTATGTATAATGCTGCTATGAACATTCATAATATAGATGTATGTGGACATATCTTTTCATTTTTCTTAAGTAGATGCCTAGGAGTGGAATTGCTGAGTTGTATGGTAAGTTCAAGTTTAACCTTTTGAGAAATCATCTGCCTACTTTCCAAAGCGAT
Source organism: Pteropus alecto (assembly GCF_000325575.1). Classification (NCBI taxonomy): domain Eukaryota; kingdom Metazoa; phylum Chordata; class Mammalia; order Chiroptera; family Pteropodidae; genus Pteropus; species Pteropus alecto. Next base: position 3,074,528 of record NW_006431956.1, on the reverse strand, counting down.
TGCATCGTCAAACATGTTAGGAATTCAGTTTCTCCATGTCTTCATCAATACTTGATTTTTGTCTGTTTTCATATTATAGCAATTCTGGTGGAAGTGTAATGGTATCTCACTGTATTTTTAATTTGTCTTTACTTACTGATAGAGTAAGCACATTTTAATTCACATCTCTCTTTGGTGAAATGTCTATTTAACATTTTCTTAAATTTTTTTTTTATTTTTTTATTTAAACACCTACAGCACCTGGTCTTCCTAGATGGTTTCCCATCCAAGTACTAACTAGGCCCGACCCTGCTTAGCTTCTGAGATCAGATGAGATCGGGCATGTTCAGGGTGGCGTGGCCGTAGACAGAAATGTCTATTTAACAAATGTTTTGCCCATTTTTTATCTGAGATAGTTATCTTGTTGTTATTGAGTTAGAAGAATTCTTTATGTATCCTAGATATAAGTCCTTAATCAGATATATAATTTACAAATAGTTTCTCTCAGTCTATGATTTTAATTTTCTATCAGTGTCTTTTGAAGCATGAAATTTTAAATTTTGTGCAGTTCAGTTTACCAGACTTTCTTGTGTGGCTCATGCTCTGGCAGTGTATCTAAAGCCCTTTGCTAAATCTGTGCCTTCTCAATTAAGCATATCCTCCTCAACGGGGTAAACATGGGTTCTTCTGCATGGATGGAAAAAATCTTAGATTAAAAAATAAAACGAAACAGAAAAACTATGTCTAATGTATTAAAAGTAAATTTTCATAGGTGACACAGACATTGTTTTAAAAATCTCTTTAAAGGGCTAATAATGAAAACAAGTTTGAGAAACACCATCTAACTCAAGGATTTCTCCTGTGATTTCTTCTAGAAGTTTTATAGTTTTTGTTCTTAAGGTTAGGCTTCAGTTCCATATGAGTTAATTTTGTTCATGATATGAGGTCAGGGTTTATTTATATAAGTTTATTTGTTTGTACATGGATATTCAATTATTATTCCTGCACTACTTGTGGAAAGACTACATTCCTCTATTGAATTATCTGGGTACCTTTTTCAAAACCAATTGATCATAAATATAAGGGCTCATGGTGGTACTTTATCTGGTTCTACTGATCTTTATGTCTGTGTTTTAGACAATAGCACATGGTCTCAATTACTGTACATTTTGAAACTACATAGTGTAAGTCCTCACCTGTATTCTTCATTTAAAAAGTAAATCGATTTGGGGAGAATTGACATGAGGCTTCCAATCCATGGATGGGGAGCATCTCTCCATTTATTTATATCTTCATTTTGTCTCCACAATTTTTTTGTAGTTTTCAATGCACAAATCAATATGGCATATTAAACTTATCCCTTTCATTCTTTTTAATGCTATTTTAAATAGAATAATTTTTTAATTTGACTGTTGGGTTGTTGACTGCTAATATGTCAAAAACAAATGATTTCTTAAATAATCGTTTTACCCTGGATAGTTCTAGAGTTCTACAAAAGTAACAAAGATAGTGAAAAAGAAAAGGTTTCTTTGTACTCCATGCCCATTTCCTTATTATTAACTTTTCACAATAGTACGGTGTATTTCACACATTAAATGAACTACTATTGACACATTATTAACTAAAGTCTATATTTTATTCAGTTTTCCTTAGTTTTTACCTGTTGACTTTGTTGTATTCCAGGATCCCAGCCAGGACATTGCAGTACATTTAGTCCTCATATCTCCTTAGGTTCCTATTAGCTGTGACATTTTCTCAGATTTTTTGTTTTTTGGTGACTTTGACATTTGAGGGACCTCGGTCATATATTTTGTGGATTGTCCCCCAATTGAAATTTGTCTCATGTTTTTCTTACAATTAGGCTGAAGTGGGTTTTGGGAGAGAGGGGTAAAGTGCCATTTTTATAACGTATCGAGTATACATACTATCAGCCTGACCTATCACTCTTGACCTTAACTTTGCTCTGGTAACTGAGGCAGTGTGCTTGTCAGGTTTCTCCACTGTTCTGACACCTCCCCCCATCCTGTACTCCTTGGCAGGAAGCCTCTGTGTACAGCCTACATTTAAAGAGTGGGAATTGTCTTTCCCCTCCTTGAGGGTGGAGTAGCTGCACAAATGACGTGTAATTTGTCACAGAAGATTTGTCTCTCGCCCCCATATCCCTTTGACCTTTCACAAATAGGGTCCGAGCCATTTGCAGAATAACCATGCAATGGGAAAATGGGAATACTCAGACATTTGAAGAATATTGACTATGTGACTGAGCTGAATTGAAAGAAAGTCACTAAAGTATGGCTTTCTGGTAATAGTGGGAGAGTTTTACAGATGTGATAAACAGAATTTGGCTAAAGTCTGTCTCACAGTGGGTCCACTAGGTCCATAAACCAACCTTTGGTTGTTTCCTCCTGACTCAAACATGTAATCGAGGCAGACAGACCTAGCACCTGGCTGAATCCGGGTTGTGGTTCTGTGACCTATAGAATAAGGGTCATTTTTTTTTTTTAATATGGCCAAGTGAATGCCCATGAAAAAGTCTTCCACCCTCCCGAGTCACAATAGAGGCAATAGTCTATCTCAGAAGACTTAGTTACATGCACCAGAGATCAGCACTACCACAAAAGCATTGGCAGAAGCCGGGGTGGTGATGCTCATAATATCCCCATCCAATATATCTCTCTAGACTCTGAGAAAAAAATCAGAACATGGCAGATGATGCCGGGCTACTGAAAAGCAGTCCAGGCGGTTGCCCTCAGTGCCGCTGCTTACTAATTCTGAGTGCCTTCTGTTGATCTGGTGAACAAGTTTTCTGTCCCCACCCTCAGGAAAAAACAAAAATTGCACTTTACAGAGCAAGGTGAATTGAGCCAATTCCGTTGCAGCTATGTTCGCTCTCACACACTCTGTCGTAATGTGGTTTGGGGGACTGTGAGCACGTTACGAGAATATTACACTGGTCCGCTCTGCCCACGCTAACATCACGGACTTAGTGAATAGAAAGTGGTAAATACCCTAGAAGACCTAATACAGCAGATATAAACCAGAAAGTGGCAGTTAAACACCACAGACATTCAGAGGCCTGTCAGTTAATGAATTTTTAAGAATCCAGTGGTTTGGGTTTTGTCAGGATATCACCTCTAAAATAACAGACAAGTAATAGCTACTCACAATCTCCTGCCACTAAGAAAACTGCACATACTTTGTGAGTCTCTGCTTCGTAGGTGGAGTGTACGACACTCCGAATACGGTTCTGAGTTGTTCCTATTTTGAGTAACTCAGAGGCTGACAGGCTTAAGTGGGGCCTAGAGCAATAGAAGACCCTGCATCGGTTCCAGGATTGTTTATTCCTTCTTACTGTTGATGGAGCACAAGAGTTTAAGTAGTCAATATGCTATTTTTGATAAAAATAGGCAGTGCATTTAAATGAAGAAGTCACATTGGAGGTGGCAGGCATCTACATTCTCCAGTAAGCCCTGGCGAGAAGACAGGCTGACGCCAAACGTTTAATCAATTAAAGAGCAGTAGTTATTAACCTACTAAAATTTGCAATATAATTCATGGAAAAATAAGTGCATTTTCAAACAAGCAAAGTTTTATTTTGCTTTAAATATCCAAGAACAATATATTTTAAGAAAGTACTAACATATTCTATGCTTTATAGAATAAAATATTTATACTGCCTTTAGATTAAATGACACACGATGAACATGTAGATGCACCTATGGCCCAGAATAGGAAGGAGTGTTTTATTCTCAGCAATGAATTATTGTGACCAATTTATATAAGTATAAAGGGAAAGTCCAAAACTCCTTTCTTTTGATTAGGCATACTCTAGATTTTGACAAAGAAAATTGGAAGCATTTGAAAGAATTAGGAGTTATTTCTAGTAGTTTCTTTCCGTCTCTCCTATCCTCAGCCATGACTTGCAATTGAAATGCATAGGCTCACAGGGAAAGTAAGAAAGGAGATAAAAAAGAATGATTATTGAGTTTGACTAAAAGGAAGATCTTTTCAGTGGTGAATGGTTGCTTGGAAAATAATAATTCATTGATTTCCTTCAAATATGATTTTTATAACTTTCTTTATCCCACAAAAGTCAAGGAAGATATAGTTATAAAAAGGTCTTCTGCAGGATTACATTAGTACCTCTGCATAATTCACATGCAAATTCTTTTAGTTCGACTCAAAAAAGAGCCAGAGACATTCTCAATCAAGAACATACTCTTGGTTTCATATGCTAGACTCTGTCAAAAGTGCCAGAAGGAATATCATGGGGAGAAAAATTGACTCGAGTTGTTTTTTTTGTTTGTTTTGTTTTTTTTAATACATTTTTTGCCTTTTTACCAAAATTAAAGGAAATTTTGAGCAGATAAGAAGATTTTTATTTGGTTTTCTTTTCTTTTTCTTTTCTTTCTTTTTGATTATCTAAAAAAAAGATATTTACTATCTTATATAGATTTGCCCATATATTCACATTGAATATATTTTTACTTCATTCAGCAGGTTTTGAGTTTGCCAGGCAAGCTTTGTTGAAATGTTTACTAGAGAGCCAACTTAAAATTCAGACGACTGCTGTTAAGTGCACAGTGCTACTTTGGGCATTGGTAGCATAGGTCAACTGGCCAAATTTTCCTCAAAATAATTGTTCTCGATTCTAGAACATCTATCAACTTTCTCCTTAAAATTATAAAATGGTGACTTAATTTGCATGCATTTTAAATAAGACTTTTAAAACAAATTTTAATTAATACAATATATATGTATATTTAAAGAACTTAAAAGGTAAAACTAAACACATTGGGTTGTCTCTCCCTTTAAGCTTTTGCTGTTTCCACCACTGCTTATGCTGAGTTGTCTTTGGTGCATGAAGGGTTTATTAACCTTCTCTGCTTTATACATGTCAGGAATTCAGACTCCTGGTGGTCACTTTGCTGGGCTACCATAGAAACTCTGCTTTATACATGTCAGGAATTCAGACTCCTGGTCACTTTGCTGGGCTACCAAGTCACTGATGCATCTCCCTTGATGCTGCTTTAATAATGAGTCAGCAGTGTCCCATCCACCTTCATTTTTCCCCGGCACTATTTTTAGTGACATCTTCACTCAACTCCTCTCTCTTTCTGTGTTTACAGTGCTCTGGGTCATCCATGAGGTAGACAGCTGTGGCTTCCTCAGGCCTCTCTTGGGAAGGAACAACTTATCTGGTCAGTGAGTTTGGGACAAGGAACTGGGCATATCTAACTCGTCCTCCTTTTTCTTTTCTCTTTGGAACCTGTCTGATCTCGGAAAGCACAGCTGTCATCCCCTTGCTGCTGGGTAGCGAGGGCCAGCGGGTCTTGGGGCTCCTGGCTGAGTGGGAAAAGCCGTCCGTTGGTGTGGGCGGCATTCACTGGAAGCCCAGTGGTATAGCACACGTGAGTGAGGCACACTCTCCAAGGGCTTTATCAGTAATAAAGACGACATGGCAGTTCTCACTTGCCAAATGTCCTTGTCCCTCAATGGTGGTGGTTCAAAATTTGAGCATGAAAAGACATTTATTATCCTTCTAACATACTAATAACTAGTGCCTTACTACACCTTTTCTCCACATTCCACAAATACACACACACACACACACACACACTATACACACACACACACACACACACACACACACATATATATGTTTAAATTTTATTTATCCATATATAATTTGAAAAGTATAAGATCACATTGTTATTCTAATTCCCGTCAAACCTCACAGATCATTTTAATTTTCGTGCTTTCTTTATTTGTAACTCCCTCTAAGAAATCTAATGTCCGTTATCCTTAATATCTTTATGTATTTAATCAACTCGTCTTTATATACTGTCTTGAGCTATTAGGATAAAATTTGTCCTTCAGGCCATTATTAAAAAAAAAGACTTATTGAGAAAGTAGTCATTATAGGGTATGAATGAACACATTTATTAAATTATATCTTGTGATATTATTTAAAATAAATATGATGGTGACTTTTTTATAGATGATGAAATTGAAAAATCAGAAGGTTTAGATTCTTAGTAGATAACTTAAAAAGCAGTGATGGCCATGCTAGTGCAATATAAGATCTCGCCTCCCCTAGTAAATTAATGCCTGAAATATTATATCTGAAGTTATTTTAATTAACTAATAGTAAAATATAATAATATTTCTTAAATTCACTGGACTTTGAGGAAGTGAAAAAATTAATCAAACATAATTCAGATCCTTATGATTATTATGGGGTTCACTTGGGGTTCTGGCTCCGAAGTCACCCAGGATCCTTATTTTGTTCTTCTGATTTTCCAAAGTTTTGCAACTGATTAGGAAGTAGTGTAGCTTGTTTATCAGTGTGTTCACATTCAGCCATAAAGGGCTTAAATATGTCAAAGACATGGCAGTCCACTCTCTTTCCATGAGATCGTGAGGCTTAAACAGTAAATACCTCAATATTAGAGAACACTGATGTCTTCAAATAATCTTTTGAGTTTTCCTTGCAGGTTTATATCTCAACTGCCAAAAACGAGACAGTGTGAAGAGCAGAAACCAATGCAGTGAGCAGCCCCGGATGTATCCCGTGATGGCTTGTCTGAGAGCAGAAAGATGAAAGTTACTCTCCTGAGCCCTGCAAGTACAAGGCTGGCCCAAATCCCTCCCGATAAGCATCAAACGGAGACAACTAGCTACAAGGAATTCCTCCAGCAGCAGAATAAATATTGGCACGCCAAGAAATAATCTACCGATGGGAATAGAAGCACTGAAAATCATCCTGTGGCTGGTCAATCCCAAGTTCAGCTGCAAATCCTCATCTTGACACAATCAGGAAGGTGTCAAAGTGAGTATATTTCTAGTCAATATAAAAACAATTATTCCTGGCTCTCACTGCCTGTTGGCAGTTTTGTGCCTTCCCATTCATTCCATCAGAGCTGTTCTTGCTACACATTTACTGTGGTACTAGAGGTGATTTAACCAAGAGAGTCACTGGGCGTTTGTTCCCTGGGCAGAGGAGCAGCATCTAGTCCCCTTCCCCTGACCCCAGCATTGACTGGAGAAACCATTTGACAGGGGCCTCGGCCCCCTGACTGGTAGCAGCACAGGAGTGTCTCTCTGTTGAATGCACGTTGCAGTGCTGCAGAAAGACACAGAATTCCAGTAAATCAATGCCAGTCCTCGTCTCAGCGTTCTCACCGTGTTGCGTGGGTTCTAATTTTGCTTGGCAAAACTCACAGATTTTCATGCGGATAGAATATGCTATCTCAGGAGGGACCGCTTTGAAGACTATAAAGTTATACGGCCGTGGGTGCTGCTGTTAATATATAAGCTTCAGGAAAACTATTTCCGTGAGATTTTTGGCGTTCTTCCTCTTGAAAACAGCAGTATCGTTTAAATCGTTCCGCATTCATGCAGACCTCTGGGCAGGCCTCTTACAGAGGTTCTGCCGTGCTCGCCATTATGGAGCACGGTGGCTTTTTGGCCATTTCCCCTTGCTCTGTCAGCCTCTCCAGGGTTTTGGACAGAATTTATGTTTGCAGTTGATGTGATTCAAAACTTAAATGATATCCCCCCAAATACCTGAACTTCCTTCCCCAGACAACAATGGAAGGTAATCAATCTCATTCTTTTTCTTTGAAATCATAACTGTTGTTCAGGTAAACAGTTTAATATCAGTTTAATATCTTGGCCAAATCAAAAGTGACATTGGTGCCTCCTCATTTTATACTAAATACAACTGATTTATGATGAAAATTTGAGAATAATCTTTTTAATATTATTCTTTTAGCTATGAATAAGTGTTCTTACTTCCATGCCCCATGAACCCTGTGTTAATATCTATGTTTCCTAGTCTACAGATAAGGATGCTAAAATTAAGTAACTAAACCACTCAGCAAATAAGATATAGAGCTAAGACAGCTACCAGGGCCCATAATTTTCCCAGTATGTCCTCTGCCACTTGATAAAAATGCTTATTTGAATCATACTCATGCTAACCTCTATGTTGGTTGGTGATGGGCCCTAAAAACAAGGCTTTTCTCTGTCTTGTGTCATTGTGAATCACATTCCATTATATAGTAAACACTGGGCATGTGCAGTGATGAAGTGGCTTAATTCATGTCATTTCTGCTCAGAATGTTGTTTTGTCACTAACTAGTAACAAAATAGGGCTGCACATTCTTAGTTATAGGTGAGTAGGCTAAATAGGAACAGATGTCGGCAGCAGATTAGGATTCAAGAGCAGCCATTCTGTGGTCGCGGGCACCCATGAGGACCCATGGGATGCCTTTCTCAGTTTGATAGAAATAAGCTACTCAGAGGAGGAAGCAGACCGGGACTACCAAGTGTTTCGTGTGGGCCACTGCATGGGATGATCCCAATGCACAGCCTGTCGACCACATACAACGCAATGCTTCCATTAAGGAGAGTTACATGTCCGTGAGTCCGAAGGGAGCCTTTAACTTCTCTTCGTTGTTTTCATGCCAGCAGTGATAATGCTAACTAGAATTCACAAGGAGTGCTACTAGCAGAAATATATTTTTGTTCACAAATTTTTTTTTATTAACTGCATAATCATCTGCTATGCATCAGCACATTCACTTATGATAATAAACTTTGTCGGTAGTTCAGATTTTGCTGCATCAAAAAGAGGGAAATCAAGTAAGCATTCATGATCCACAAGGGGTAAATCCACTCTTCTACTTGATGGCTTATGCTGGAATCGTCTACACTTCCCGAATTAGCCATAGGGAGTCACCTTGCCTTTGCCTACATTACCTGGAAACTGTCAGTTTCTCTGTGATCTACTCTTTCTTTACTTTCCTTCGCCTGCTGTGAACATTCACCGTTGCAGCCCAGCACTTAGAGTAAATCCTTTTTTCCCATATGACATATATAAATCTAGGCTTATGTTTACTATAGTGTTGATTGCATTAAGAACCATTTACCAACCAATAGAGAAGAGGGTAGACAAAAATCAGCATTTAACATTAGATGAGCATTTTAGGAAGTTAACCTGAATAACCAGTAGAGGTCTCTGCTGCTCATGTAAATATGTCCCTTAGGAACAAAACAGCGCAAAACAAAACAAGACGAAAGTGTTTAAAAGCAGTGCATTGGCCAAATAGTACTGCAGGCACCAGGAGTTCATTAGAAGTGAAGGGAGAGCCCGTGCCAGGTTTGGGGGGTGAGTGGCAAGGTCAGTAGAGATGCTCCTGTAAGGCAAGGTGGGACCGCGGAAGCAATGGTGGCCGCACTTCCTGGGAGGACGGAAGGCAGGTCCACAGCAGGGGCATCCTCAGCTCAGGGAAGTCCAGCCAGCAGTACATCCGGGCACTGGGGAATCAGGCTTGGAAACAAACAATATCAAATCAGCCAGAGTCAGCGTGGGAAAGCCCCGGGCCGGTTTGCTGATCCCCGCCTGCCATATTGGATGGAGCTCGGCTGCAGTAATCTCATCCAAAGACATGGCAGCAGAAAACAGGCAGGGCAACAGTCCTAAAGGGCCTGGGGGACCCAGACGTATCAAGGCAGGAATTAGTCACATAGCAGCAAATCAGGGGCTTAAATTTTGCCCTCATTCTGTACATTTTTGATGTTACAGAAACAAAAGCTGATGGTCAGCTGTTAAAATGTTGAGTAAAAAGATCAGAGCAGCACCCAGTCCAGAAGCTGTCCACCTGAATGATGGACTTCTGTAAACTCCCCCTGCAGGGGAGTAAGGTTGGAATCAGAGCCCGTGGAAAGTAAACCTGCGAAGGTGAGTACGGTAGCCCAGGTGTACAGGCCTAGGTTTGTAGGCAGACCGTTACAGGCCAGATCTCCATCTGGTTTCAAGGGTTCCTCTACGATTTTTCTTTAATCTTAACTATGGATTAAAATATTTCACAAAAGATTTGTTAGAGATTAACACCTGTGAAAAGGAGGCAGAATCGGGCGAAGGGAGGAATTGAACTAAGCTGCGGACTCAACCAAGTCTCGGCTGACCCAGTGAAGAGCTCTGGACCGAGTAGCGTCCATCAGAGTTGTCACACAACAGGCCATGATGGCCAAACTATGTCCCTCTTCCCCCAATAAGCACATGACTCTAGGCGACCTTGTAGACAGAAACTAACACCCATGCATTTGTTAAGAGTGTGTGGGTACTTTCTGGGATAGAGAAATAAACACTGGTGTCTGTTTATAACATTTCCAGGTGTTCTAAGGGAGTAATCAATAATTGATCGATCAATACCTCTGGAATTTTGTTTTGTTTTTATTGGTAAGGTGGGGAGTAGGAGTCATTGGAAGAAAACGAGCAGACAGCAAAAATAATCAGTATGGTTTCTAACTAAGATGAAGCCTCAGTTAACAATCTCACTAAAACAGAATTAATGAATCTTCGGTCTTCCCTTTTAAATTCCTCTGCTCTCCACCCTGCTTGAGCCACCTTCCATGGGAGTCACCGCCAGTGAATTAAAAATGACATTATTTCTCAGCTTCAGTAAAAGTGGTGAGAGGTCAGGACACAATGCCAGAGACAGCTCAGGACACGTATTCCTAACATTATACTTTGGAGCTTTGATTTCGTTTCCCTAAAAAAGTGTTGCTGTCTGAGGGGTGAGACTCCTTATAATTACCAGATACCGCAGGATGTACTATCCGTCAGCAGACGGTGTGACCAGAAGAATCCGAGACACTAACTTGAGCCTTAAATGATCGTTACACAGCCCTGACTGTTGTGAAGTCCCTGGATCTCTTAGGGCCTCAGTTCCCTCATCCGTAGCCTGGTCGGGTCGGTGTAGTTCTGTAAATGCCTGTCAGCTCTAAGACTCTATAATTAAGGTTTTTGAAAGCAAACCATGTTTTATAATCTCCTTGCAAGTTAGGATTGTGTGAATTTGCCTCGGACCTTGACCTCCACGTACAATGTTATTTCTGTCACACGCAACATTCCAAATCCCAAATACTCAAAAAATCAGCATTGTTAACCTAATACATTTACATAGTCATACATTCATTTTGGGACTTTAGTTAAATTCGTGATCATTTCATCCACAAGATGTCACTGTCTGCCACAATTTGTTTTATAATTAACCCTCTCCCCTAGGGCTTTGTGACCGAATGCGCGATGTTAGATAGCGTCCAGCACACCGAGAACTAAATCCTTTGTGAGAATTTCTGTATTCAGTGAAATCTTATGTATAATTAGTAGATTTCAAAGATAAGTAAGCATATTTTATGATAGTCTGTTCTTTAAAAAATGCTTTAAAGCTTATCTACTGATTTTGAATGTAAAATATTTTTTATATATAATTTTATGAAAGTCATAGGAAAAGAATCATATCAAAGAATGTTTAAGAGGCTAAAAATAGTATTTGTTGTAGCAAAACACATTATCTTATAGAAAATAGAATGAATGTTTACTATATGTGCGACTAGCCTAAAGTAACAAGGCAGAAGGTTTGGCTGGATGTAGAGTGTACTTCACTGCACAGTCTGATGTCACCTGGGCATATGGAAGGCACCTGGCATTTCTATCTAGTACTTAGATGAGACCCAGGGAGCTGCAGTCTTGCCTCTTCCCTGAGCCCTTATGCCACACCTGTGCCTTTGTTTACAAGGCTATTGTTTACGCCTGATTAGCAACAACAGAACTGAATTGCATCGTCTCTTCTGGTTTAGTAGCCTGACTTACTATGGTGAAACTCATAGGATCTTTCACCTTGCCGTGCACCACAGAAAGAAACCTGTGAACACTGAGTTTAGTGACTGTGATCATAAAGTATTTCGCTGTGTGACAGATGTATCTGTATAGCATCCCCTTGGCATAGATTTTGAGGGTATGGTTGGGAAAAGGATGTTATTTTTAATTGCTTAAACTCAGATCGCAAGTATCAATATAATCTGACTCTTAGAATTAAGGTTCGACACATTAATCCCTACGATTGTTAACTACTGTGATCAGATTCTATGACATGTTTTCTAATCATATGTGGAGAATTGGTAACTCAAGCATAACAATCAAATTAAAAATCTTTCTCACATAAACATATAGTTCTTTGAGAGGCCACAAGATGGCAGGCTTCACCTTGAAACAGTTAAATGAGTCCAGTCACATTTATTTACCCCACATTTCCCTGGATTTGAAGTTATAATAGATAACTTTTTTGGAGGGCTATTAATTTCATCTGAGTTTTATTGTATTTTTCAATGAATGTATAGATGAATTGAAAGAGAACATAGATTTTGTTTTCTTGTTCGATATGCCCACATACTTTCTTGATTTTAGATGACTTTTCTGTTAATGTTAATATTTTTACATTAAAGAGAAAGAATAAAATTAGCAAACAGTCCCTCCTCACTCTTCACAAGTGAAATTTGTTATTTGGCCTATTGCTAGCCTCAAAAATAGTGTCACCGTAAAGAGAACTGAATTTCTCTACCATTTTCAAGTTCTTTTTGTGATTGGTACTCTATCAGCCTCACTAATTCTGTGTCCAGTAATTTTTCTTGGCTGAGTACAGGAAATGTGATGGGCAGCGCCCATAGAGTGTCCTAGAAACAAACAACAGTGAGCCAGGTATAAGAGAGCTGGTAAATTCTCTCTCCAGCTCCAAATTTTGCAAAATTAAAATAATATCAACTGATCTCAGAGAAGTTTTATGAGCACAGGAGTATAGTGTTGTATTATCGCTTGTTGATAGCCAGCATCACAGAGTCATGTTAGAATTTTAAGAACAGCAATTTCATTCTTCCATCAGCTGTACTCCCAAATCCAGCCCGGAGAAGCTTTATCCACTGACCGTAGCCTTCACCAACAGGATGTTTTTGCTACCCGGTAGGCGACAGAAATGAAATAGCATGAAAAGCTGAAAGTAATCCCTTTGCAAGGCCCAACTCACTCAACCAGATAGAAAGTTGGGCATTGGCGCAGTACCCTGGAGCATGAGTTTGGCAGGCAGCTCGTTGCCTCATTGGCCCTGAGTCATCCTTCAACCTGCTTCGGCATGTACTGGCTTTATTGTTTCATTGTTCTGCCCCGGGGGCAATCAGAGCAAATTCAGTCATTGATCTCTCAGGCTAACAGTAGAGACAGATGTGTTGAACCTGGCTGCTACTGGGGTCCATTGTTGGTGCCATGTGTAATTTGCACTGGGGCAGCTGGATATATGCTAACGGTCACCTTGGTTCTTGGCTCCAGTTGGTAAACATATCATATCGTAGGAAACAGTGACGTTCCTTGCTCATGTACCCTTAAAGAACTTGGACATCGACTCACGGTAACTTCTGCAAGTCTTTAATTCCCCCAGAAATCTGAGGGCGTAGTCTTAACGTGGACTTTCAGATCTCATTTCTTCTCATTACCTAATCTTGCTTCCGAAATTAAATCAAAATGAACCTTGCTCTACTGCATTGGTAAGGCACACAGGTTTAACTTCAACGTAATTATCTGCTTACCAAATCTCAACAGTTGGTATTTAGAAAAGTAGGAATGTAGTGAACTTTTCTACGTGGCCACCCTGTCTCGGCTTGGAGCAGTCGAGGCACCTCTGTGTGGCAAACCTAACTTCTCTGTAAGTGCTGTCCAGCGGCCTCTGCTTCCTGTCAATCTGGGTGTGTCCAGTCATGGGAAAATAAACTGCTGATGGATTTGCAGAGCCAAGTAGAGGTTTCGGATGGCCGAAAGTGTGGCTGTAATTCAAGATGTTTTGAAAAGAGACGTAGATCCGCACTGCACACATTGCTGTTCTTCACTAGTCAGTCCAAAAGTTGCATCATGGAAAGGATTGTTTAAGAGAGCGTGAGCGGGCATGTATTTTAATTTTAGGAAGCAATAATGATCCCTGTGTAGAGTCTAACTATAACTTTTTAATATGACAGTATTATAACTTCTTGGTACGTTTCAGCTGAACATTTGATTAGAGAGATGTATTTTAATCGTTAAAGATTACTAGCAGGGACAGTATTTTTCTCTTACTTGTATCCCATTATGTTAACAGATGCTTTATGGCCAGACTGGGATTAATTTATTTATTTGGATTCATCATACCACTTTTCATTCACTTTTCACTTTTTCATTTGTTAGGCTAATGATCTACAAACTATGAAAAAATAAATAAATAAATTAAAGAAAAAACCTGCAAGGCCGCAGAAGCAAATATCAGAGAAAGAATCTTCCGCCCCATCCCAGTTGTTCGAGGCAGTGTTTACTCATCTGCTCCGAGGCTCGTCTGCAGGAGCCCATTGTTCTGTCCTTCCTCGTGTCT
>NW_006431956.1:2957028-3060262 GCF_000325575.1 Pteropus alecto | reverse complement strand
GTTTCTCTGATGAGCTCAAGAAAAAACATTGAATTAATTTACTTAGAGGAGCCCAGTGATGAAGTAGGCTAGTGTTTCAGTCATTCAGAACTAAGACCAAAACCTTTATTATCAAAATGTTCAAGTCTTATGAAAAGAAAGAATAGCTTGTTTATATTGGAAATGCTCAAGTATTTTATATATATTATATCTACATATATGATTTTACATATTTTATGTAAATATATACTTTATACATAATATATATTTTAAAACATTCCCTGGCAATTATTTGGCATGTATTATCATTCAAATACAAATCGAGCTTCCTTTAAAATTACAGCCTATACCTTGCATTTGTGAAAAGTAGTCGTGAACCTGCCAGCTTACCTCTAGTGACCAGCTCAGGGTGGTGGTTTTTATCATGTTACAGAAATCATTAATCAGCTCTTTGCACGTAAATTTCTATCCTTTTTTGTGGGAGTGTTAAGGGACGGGATTTGCAGGAGTTAACCTTTTAACAGTTAGAAATTAAATGGGAATAAACTTTGGCCAATAAACAGTGAATGGCGACTTAAGGCATCAAAGTTGGAATTAAATTCATGGTGCTGTAAAATAGTAACCTCATTGAGGATCAAAGTCATGCTTTTTTACCCAGCGCGTCTTTGTGACAAACACATTATGTCAGCTCCACTAGCTCATTTGTCTGCTGCAGTTCCACTTTATCAGGCTGGAGTAAAAGAATTGATGTGTCTGGATAGATAAAGTAAATGGGAACTCAGGACTCATTCCAATATGCTGCACTTTGATATATTCTGCAAACCTGAGAGCAGCTGCTGTAACACTAGTTACTGTTTGTATTTAAATATTGTACATTAGAAGACCTTTGAAAAGGTGTTTTATAATGTTCTTTTTTTTTTTTTCTTTTTAGCACCTATTGGCTTTCAGATTGTTCTTTTTTCTTTCATTTCTTTATTGTGTTCACAAATATTTTTCAAAGCCTGCTCTTTTGGAAACTTTTGTGTCATTACCAAGTCAGATAAAACACGATTCTTTACAAAGTACTAATGGAAATGTAATTTTAAATTGTGAGGGTGACTTGCCTTTGCTTTCTGTCCTCGTCCTTTACAATATTGAATAGGGCTCTCATGAATTAGTAAGATTTATTTTTCTAAAATTTTTTCTTTCTAAATCTCTGAACCACTGATTTAATTCTAAAGTGCTACCAAATTTATCATAATAAATTTATCTTCTTTAACTTTAGGTCAAGAGTCAATATAAATGTATTTTTATATACAATTAAATTTTGACATAAAAGAAATTATTTACATCAAAATAAAAAGCTTTACTGTTTTATTATGTGGACTAATGAAACAAAAATGCCACCAAAAATTACAGATAATAAAACCATATCTGTCTCAAATGATCAAACCAAAACAGGTGCTCAAATGCAGATATTGACATTGAATTGCTGTGGTTTTATAGTTTTGGACTGAAGATAGTGTTAAGATTATAGGTCAGGGTACAATGAGGAAAAAGAATATTTTTGATAATAAATAAATTTCTGAAAATTATGTATTCGTATACTTTGTCTTTAAAACTTATTTTACATAACTAAATTAAGGAATTATCGAGAATATTACTTAGAAAATTGAAACCCAAAATGTGCTGGTTTCATTACTCGGATGCTTTAATTCATTTATTCAGTTTTTTGATTTATCTCAATAAATGCCCTGTTCTTTCTGTGACACATAGTTAAAACTCTTGATTTAGAATTATAGTGCAAGAATATAATCATGAAACTTGGCAGTGAGGCTGAGCTGGGACTGCAGTCGGTGCCTGTTAAAGACATCGGCAGAGAGGTGGGGGAGGCCGTTGCAACGGGGTGAGGCCTGAGTGGCTAAAACGACCCACGGATCTCGCTTTTACCAATACATTTAGGAGGAACTGAATCAGCTACTGATAACTCCACTGATTATGGGCTTTCTTGGGCCGCCTTTATGAAGAACAGGAGACAAGATGAGCAGCTCTTATCCCTGAAGAGGAACCTGATCCCGATGGAAACATCCTGATGGAAAACGCGGTGTTGGGATGAGAGACTGATGAAGTGGCAGCTTGGCCACAAGTCATTCAATATCATCTGCGTGCTTCGAAGGCGCAATCGTCAGACGGATTTTTATGTATGAAAAGAATATGAGTGATACAAAATGGCTAACATGGGGTCTATTTCTGTTGATTCTTCAATCATATATCAATTAACATCTATATTTAGAATGCAGTAGACTTTTTGAAAGCATACATGAGAAAGGAAAATATATTCACTGCTCTCCTTGCAAATACGCATGGTGGTCCATTTGATGTTTATTGCAGATGTAATTGCCAGAATATTTTAATACAAAGGAGAAACCAGTGTGAAAGAATGCAGAAAAAGTGAACATGGATGTATAATATATCCATGCAAAATAAGTATATTTAAAAAGTTCACTTTAACATCAGCCATTTCATTATGATGCACTTATGAGCTTTGAGTTTTTTTAATAATAAAATGCGTAGGCTCGACATTTTTTTAAAATTATACTTTTGAAAACTTATGTACAGAGATGGCTCTTAGCATGTGCAGCAAATAAAATGAACATTTAAAGTAAGCAGGAAATGACAAAAATGTCAAATGTGACTAATACATACATATCTACACACTATTACACTCAAATGAAACCATAAAGTTTCTCATCCTAGCAACCAAAAAGGTCATTCTTTGGAGGATTATTTGAAGAGCATCTTCATTCCTAGATATCTGTTTATATAAAGCATAATGATGAAGAAAACAGAAGCAAAATCAAAAGAAATTGTATTCAAATGCTACAAGAACCATAAAGTTTTCATGTTACTGAAGCTACGGTTAAGTTGAGCTTATGAAGGGGCAAAATATAGAATTTGATCAGTAGTAGAAATGAGGATGTTTGAGAGCAAAAAGGAAAGAGAAGGGAAGACAAAGGAGGGTGTTATTTAGGATGTGTGCAGTGTAGACACCATGTGGCTCTGCTTTCAGCGGCTCCAAATGTCATGCCATTGTTCAGTGTGTTCAAAATGCCATATATGCCGCAAGGTTTGTTCAGTGACATTTTCTAAGTTATATCAGCAGGGAAGAACTATATAGAGTGTCATGGGCCCTACGGGGTGTGGTCCTGTGAAATGCAAGTGCACACTTTCAGCGATGTCATCGAAACCATGGATGTCAGCCGGTCTGCCTTCTAAATGCCTCCCTCGACACAGCGGGAGTTCATGAGAAATCCTCCCCATTTACTGAACCTCCGTCTTGCAATTGGCCAGAGCCGATTCCTTTGCAATACAAATATATTACGTGGTCTGCATTTGATGACTTGAACTTGTATTACCAGGTGGCCAAAGGCATGCAGAACCTGCTTCAAGCCTTAATGTGAAAACCGCTCAAGTGGGGTGACTGCAGGCTGGAGTATGAATATTCTGGTCTGAGCGTCCTGAACCTGGAGACCTGGTCTGAACCCTCCCGCTGAGAGTCTGAGTGCCTCCAGGCCTGCCACTTAATCCCTAGGAGTCTCAGTTTCTCTACCTGTAAAGTGAGAATGCTGGGCTGATCTTGACAGGCGGTTTAAGTTCTAAAGTTCCCTGAGACCTGAGAAAGAGGTGCCTTAATTTCTCCCTCATGGAACCTGATTTCTAGAAAAGAACAATTGAGAATTCTAAAATCTGTTACGGCTGATGAGAAATAATAAGGGTGATTTAGCTGCCTCTTGGGATGTAAAGGTCTCAGGTAGCCCTTTGAAATAGAAATCCTTAGAGTTTGAAATAGCTAATATATTTTTTACTTTCTCTGTGGCAGAAATTTGCATAGTTTGTCATATTTAAGTTTCATAAGAGCCCCAGAAGATAACAAAAATTGGTTCCATTTTACAGATGACAGATGTGAAGCTTAAAGAATTACAGAACTAATTGGCGTGGATCCAAGCTGACGTGATTGCCACTACATTATTGTCCCTGGGAAAGGCAGAAAGACATGTTTTGAGTGCCTACGATGTGTCAGGTACTATGTTATGTCATCATTTACCCATTATTCTGAACGAAAAGCAAATTTTTCTCATCAATATCTGAGGGGTTAAATCAGGTGTTGGCTAACTGCAGCTTATAGGCCAAATCTGGCCCACCTCCTGTTTTGTAAATAAAGTTTTATTGGAACATCACTATGCTCATTCATTTACATATTCTCTCTGACTTCTTTCAAGCTACAACAGCTGATTTGTATAGTTATGACAGAGACAGGACTGTCCACGAAACCTAATGTATTTATTTTCTGGACCTATACAGAAAATGTTTGATCACTGAGTTAAATTAATTCTTTAGGAACAATAGACATGATTATCACAGAAGTCAAAGGCACTACTTTGGTAGCCTTATTGCAACCTAGAAACTCTCAAAAGAGAAAAACCAAGTGATGAATAACATAGGCAATGAAATAATAAGTGTAGCTATTAAATTAATGTGAATCATTTTTCCATGTGGCTCAAAACTGAATCTGAAAGCAATTCAAGAAAAAGTTCTAAAAATGTTTTAAGCAATGACGTCATTATTGAAATACTGAATAAGTTATTTATGTTTTTTAATTACAAGTTTTATAAGAAGTTTTTATTTGGTTATTATAATTGAATGAAGATGTTTACTTTGAAGGAAAACATATTTATTTGTGTAATTTCTGGTAGGCTATTTTTTTGAAATGCATGTCATTCTCAGGCTTCTTTTATCAGAATTATTCCTGGTAGGACGGGTAACATGAGAAGATAAATATACATGTAAGATGTTAAAATTCTCTTAATCTCTGAAAACTGTTTCATTACGGCTTGATGCATTTTCCATTGCACATGAGAAAGCACGAAGTAAAATGTGAGCCAACTCTAAACAAAATCGTTAAATGTGTGTCTTCCCAACCTTCTGTCAGGCCTCTCTGATTGCCATTGTGCTCCAAATCTGCTTTCTCTTCTCTGAATTATTTTCCTCTTGCTTCCTGGGACCCAGAGCTCCCCATTTCTAACTTTACCAACATCTCCCCAAGCCTTAGACCTGTTGCCTTCAAGTTTGCTCAGTGAAAACGTATGAGGATTGTTTCATCTTCGCAGGAGACTATGAACATCTAATGATCGCACGGTCTTCTGTATAATTTCCACTTTCAGCTTCTAAAGCGTACTCACCCAGCAACAGCCAGCCGTTTATTTTTTTGTTGTGCTTAGAACAGGTGCTAAGCACTGTTCTCAGTGCCTCATGTACGTTAATTTACTCATCCCTCACAATCACTTGTGCATGGTTAGTTACTATTCTTATTCCCATTTTATCGATGAGGTGACTGGGCACGGGGTGGTCACCAAGTCAGCAGTCAGCAGCGTGGGAGAATCTTCTCCAGGCGGATCCAGCCTGTGCTCTCTATAACCACACTGCTGCCTCTCCCCCTGCACTAAATAGATGTCTTGACCTATTAGTCTGTAGACTGCCCTGCGAGGAAAGTGGGCGGGACAAGTGGATTTATTTCCTGACTGACAGAGGGGTGAGGTGACTTTACCTGCGCCATAGCTAGAAAATGGCAGCTCTAGAATGGGAGCCAAAACCTTCTTTTTCTTAAAACAGAGTCATTACTTCCTTTTAGGAAATAATGAAACAAACACATTCTTCTTGAGATGATAATGCTTTGTAAATTGTTAGGTGTTTTTTTGAATAATTTTAATATAGTG
This sequence comes from Pteropus alecto, assembly GCF_000325575.1. Taxonomy (NCBI): domain Eukaryota; kingdom Metazoa; phylum Chordata; class Mammalia; order Chiroptera; family Pteropodidae; genus Pteropus; species Pteropus alecto. Next base: position 3,054,530 of record NW_006431956.1, on the reverse strand, counting down.
GGTGAAAACTGGAAAAAAATGGCTGACTCGAGAGTAAATCTCTAATAGAGTTACTTTAGGTAACATTTAATTGAAGACAAAGTTTTAGCTAAAGAGATTGGGCATTTCTTAAAGCAGTATGGCAGGTAAGTGGCTATCTGGACTTCATTGTGCAAATTAGGAAATAGCTATAGATAATTGTACTAGCATCACCTCAGGCACCTTCAGGATTTGTGGAATTATCTATTTAGCATCCTGAAAGGGTACTGACATCCATCAGCTCAACTCAATCCCCAGAATGTACGAGCAGTAATTAACTGAAGGACTACACAAAGTTACCGAAGACTAAATCGCTTAAAAGATGCCAGCAGTGAATACAAGCTGACACCTACGAAAGCTGTCTGTGACTAATCAAAAGGCTTTATCAGTGGCTTGCTATCGTGATTTAGCAATGTGTGCCTTGTATTGAAACCTAAATGATGTAATAATTATGTCTAGCAATGAAATATAAGGGCAACTGGTGAGATTGAGGGAAGGAAGAAATCTCATTTCTTTTCTGCCTCAAACTAACTTTTTAAATAGACATAGTTCATTTCAAGCTTAAAATGAATTCAGAACAAATGAGAATATGGTTAAAGCAATTTTCCTTTTAGTCAAAAACAACTAAAGCGTTTGAGACAGGTGGTTGTCCAGAGTTTGGCAAATTCCAGCAAAAGCTAAATGCCCTGAACGATCAGGCATTGGTGTTGACAGAGGTGTCCATGATAAAGGCTGGAAAGGCATCCACTGTGAGTGGTGCCACAAAACCTTTTGAGGCAATAGATGGGACGAAACAGACTGGATTGTGATCCAGTACAATCAGTACAATGGCCTCTTTTTTCGTTGAGAAAAGAAAAACCAAATTTATATCCAGTTTTAAACGAGAAATATATATCTGGTTTTGGAAGAATAGTGGCAACTTGGCCACGTATGAAGAAAAATCAATGGAGAAATCATCTGCAGGAGCCATTTCAAGGAATGTCAGTTACATTGTGGCTTCCATTGTCATCACAAACCCGGGAGGAGACCTGTACCAAGAGATGACCTCCGTGACCCATAAAATCCTAACAATTTGGAAGAAAAATAATTCTTTTCAACTATCATCAATTTTTAATACCTAAATGAAGCATTTTTTTCAAACTCTTCTGTTTCCCAAAATAAGGATTCTATGCTGACTCAACATACACATTCACATCAAAAATGTTTGAAAAAACAAAGCATATATTTTCTCTGGGCAAGGCAGTATGATATTTTTCACCTCTTCTATTTTATTCTAATATGCTATCTTTTCATTTGCAAAACTAGTTTTCACCTATAAAATTGATTTAACACCTCAATAATGATTCTCAAACACAGTTTGGAAAACAGCAAACTGAAGCCTATCTTCTCAAGTCTGTAAATATAGTTTCAGCTATAGAATTTCAGTGATACAAATATCAATGCACAAAATCAAGTTTGTCTTTTAAAAAATCAAACTTATTTGAGATTCCTTATAATACCAAATCCCATTTTCATTAAGTTCATTTGAAGAGATATTTTATAATGAGCTATATATTTTATGATAAATTAAGTCTAAGTAAAGAAAATAAAGTATTGGTCTAGAAAGTATTATATCATTGAAGTATTACAAATAGTAGAGAAACTTTCTGAATGTTTAGATCTTGAGAAACTTTTTTCAAAAATATTAGTCTTGCTGTAAGAGAAGTATTAGATTCAAAGAAAAAGGAAGGAAGGAAGGAAGGAAGGAAGGAAGGAAGGAAGGAAGGAAGGAAGGAAGGAAGGAAGGGAGAGAAGAAGGGAGGGAGGGAAATGCCTGTTAATGGGCAAAATATTTCTTTTACAAATTCTGCAAAATCTTTCTCTTTCAAGAACTCTGATACAAAACAAATGAAACAGTGATGATCTAGAACTTGCTAAATTATTACTTTTTTTAAATTTTGGTGCATACTCTATCTTTCTAGAATGAAAGATGTCTGTTCACTATAACTTGTACATGCAAAGCGCAGTAAGGTATTCTTATCGATCTAGTTGGAAGACCACCCTAAGTGGACAGTGACTTCAAAGGGTCAGGGACCATATTTAATGTATCTCTGTATCACCATCACTTAGCACTGGGTCTTTCACATAGCAGCTACTCAACAAGAGTTTAAGTAAGTAAATCTGTTCTATTTATTATCTTACGATGACCTATATCCTAAAAAACAACTGGGCAGCAGACTCATGAGTTGGTACTTGGGAGGGTGAGAAACCTTAGCCATCTCAATTCAGTTATTTGGTTGAGTTAGTTACAAAGTCTTAAAAAAACAAAGCCTCTACATTTTGTTTTCTGATATGCTTAACTATGTCTACAGGACATCTGTAGAAAACTCTTTGGAAATATATATTTTTTTAATCACTAATTGAGAAACATGCTGTATTACAAAGTTCTATCATCCCATACTATTACCATCAGAAAAGACTTTAAGAATAAGGATTGTCTGAGATTCAGTGGTTTCTTGTGTATGGTCATCCGTATAATAAAACCGCATAAATAGTTTTTACAGGTGATACAGATACAGTGGTTATAGCTGTTTTTTTTTTTTTAAAAGATTAACAGTTTTAAAGTCTACTTATCATTCTCTCAATATATTGTCCTTGTACTTCCATCTCAACATCTTTGAATATGCTATATTATCAGTCATAAACTTTCTCTCAACTTGTGACCTTGACTTATTGGCATTCAGTCTATTCTACAATGTCCGTCTCATTTATTACATCTTCAAAGAAGACTGTCATGAATTTCTCACATGATGTCATCTCTTTTTTGTATTGACAGCATTTATAATTTTCTCTCATATACTATGGCATCATTTGTACAATATTTCTTTTTCCCTACTAGAGTCTAAGGCTTTGTGACTTACGCGACCTCATATAATATCCTCAGGGTTTTACTCCAGTAGTCCACCACAGCGTTTGGCACACAGTCAATTTCCAGCCATTAAGCATCATTCATTCCTACTTCTAGGCAGTATGGCCAGGTCTGTGTTTTCACCTTGAGCTTACATAAGCACTCCTCTCTCCAAGCACCTTGCCTCCTCCTCTTCCCTCGACCTGACCCTCCCTTACGCCTGCTTTCTTTGGGGCTGAGAACTCACCATACTTTTTCTTGCTTAGTCTTTTTCTCTGTCTAGAATTACATCCTTGTGACCTGGCCCTTTTGCCTATGGAACTCCCATTTCTTCTGTGGACCTTATGGGAAAGGCTACTTTTTTCAGGGAGAGTGGCTGTGGTTCCATAGTACCTGCTCTGAGACTAGGTTGAGTTTCCTTATAGCTGTAGATAGGATTCCTTGAATTTATCCTTTATATCACCTAGGATTACTAGTTTGATGTCAGCCTTTTCTAAGAGAGTGTTAGCTTCCTAAGGGCAAGAGCTGTTCTGTCTCATTCACTGTTTTACTGTTTTATCTTTAAAATGCTGAGCTGAGCAGGCCACACAGGAGATGTTCAGCAAGTATTTCTTGAACGAATGAATGAGTGACAATGTCCCATTGGGAGAGAGGAATGGTTACACTTGATTCCTGAGACAATTGAGTTTATTTTGGCTTCCTTGACCCATCCCCCCAAAAATCGAATAAGCATTTGATGAATACTTACTATTTGCCAAGCAGCGAAGTACTGTGTGATGTGCTAAGAAAGATACAATGATGAGTAAGGTAGGATCCATTTCTTACAGAAGCACCAATTTAGGCATTTTGGGGCTCTCATGGCACTTGACTTAATCATGAATGAATGCATATTTGAAATGTATGTTATAAAATTCAACCAATATATACCTAGTAAAATATAAAATAAGAAAACCTAAATGAATATTTGGGGTGTTTTAATCCTGATTTTTAAGAACCAATATATCTCTGTCAAACCTAGTAACTTAGACTTAATTTTCCACTTTTATTTGATTTTCAGGTATCTGTCTTGTTAACAGAAACTGAAAATGGCTTACTTTTAATTCTACCCTAGGTATATTGGTCGTAGAGAAAGAGGCAGCTCAATGTGATGGAATAATCATGAGCCCACAGTAAATGGCCTGCGAGGAAAACCTTTATCTCTTCCACATTACTTTTAACATCTGCATGATTATTAGATGAGACTAGATGAGCTTTAAGATCTCACAAACAGTCTCACTGTCCATGAGTCTTAGTGTCCAGTCCATAGAGAACTTAACTGTAATAATTCTTTCAGTGGGTTCTAGATTGTTTATCCAAAAGCCGGGTTATATATTTGAGGGTTGATTGTATAATAGTTGAACCAGAAGTCATTTGCAGGCTATAAAATTTCCAATTAGAATCAGAACATTTCTGTATCCACCAGAAAGCTTGTCTGGATGAAATCAAGCTTTCATTTGTGATTAAAATCAGTAACTCCTTTAAATATAGATTTATGTAAATAATAAATTGCCAAATTATTACTTAGTTTTACAGAACCTTTACCCATGCTTAACATTTAGGCCCCATTATTTTTAATAACTGTTCCTGTGATGCTGATTGCAATCCTCCCCAGAAACATGAATTAAAATTAGCTGCCCCAACAGTATTTTTAATATCTTTAATTTAAACTGTAACCCTAAACTATAAAGATTAAAGGAAATCGTTATTAATTCATAGTTGTTTTTTTTTATTTTGGTTTGCTTTTTCCTCTCCCCAGCTTTCGTTCCACGTGTTTTGTCTCGTTCTGTTACATCTTGCATCTGTTTTTCAGTTTATTGCTCTGGTGATAAATTTTAATTTATATTTATTTTTTATATCCAGGGTATTTATTCTATTTGTACCCACTGACTCACAGGCCAGGATGGTGATTGTTATACAGTAGTTTACTTTTAAAAGAAATAGGACTGCTCAAGCAGCTAATACGGGAAGATGTATCACCAGCCTGAATAATTGTGACAACCATAGACCGTATCAGTGTCTGTTTGTTTGCACAATACCCTCCTGCATTAAGAAAGCCGTCCCAGCTGTCCTGGGCTCTGGAGTCACCCATTTCATCACTTGACACTGCGGCAGATGTTATGGATTGATAACAGACTTCACTTCATTCACTCCACATCTAAGATTACCTCTGGAAAAAAAATCTAATACATTATAACCCTCCCGGCCATTTGTTAAAAAAAAAAAAAAGTGTGGGGGGGGGATGAGCAATTTATTCCCGTTTTTAGCATTAAATTGTTTCTTTTTCCCTCTTTGAATGCACATACTATTTTAAAATGGCCATTTAACATATTCATTGCATGGTTTTCTGTAGGCAAGAAAATTAGTGAAGGACAAGAATGGAATGATTTAATTAAATTAGAACTAGATCAGATTTAGTGTTGATGACTCATATTCCCATTGTGTAAGGAAGATGCTGTTTGCCTTTCATGATAGAGATATGCACTGCATTCACAGGTTTGTTAGAAATAAGTGCTTAAGTTTTTCTCTGAAAAACTGAAAAAGAAGAGCTCAGTCTGGGATTTAAAAGGAGGTATAAAATCTGTATTAAGTTGATCAGATTTCTTAGCTAAACAGAAGATTCTCCTCTTTAGTTGAGGAAATTCAAGGAGTCCTATAAATGTAACACAAATAGGATTGACCATTGCTCAAAGATCACTCAGTGAAACGGTCTGAGAAGTGGGTGTTTGCACCAGACAAAGAGATTTCATGGAAAAATGTAGATACAAATGAATAAAAATCCGCAATGGTCCTGTTTTCTGGAAGTGAAAAACACTTCGTGCATGAACAACGTGACTCGTTCAGGCTGTAGAAGAGCATGTAACTGAAGTGCGTTTCACGATGAAATGTGGCGGGAGGGGGTAGGTGGGTCAAGGACACCACATTTAATCCCAGTCTTGAACTTCTATGCAGAGGCCTCGCGTTTGCATTCTACACTCGTTCACTCATTGCCACCATCCTTTCACATCTATTTCTGACTTAAATTAGCTCCTCAGAGGCAACTGTTATTCTGTGACTTCAGAATAACACACAACACCACCCAGAGGCAAGGTCAGCATTCCCAGAGCTCAGAATACTGAAGCCAGGAGAGAAAAGAAAGGGAATGGAGAATTGACTTCATTTGACAAGACAGGATCTGTTAAGATGAATATTCTTTCTCGGGTGCACAGCATCTTAAAGTTCATAGGGTTCTTTGGTGTTTATTATGTCATTTTTGCTTTGATCCTTTAAAAGAAAGGGAATGGAGAATTGACTTCATTTGACAGGACAGGATCTGTTAAGATGAATATTCTTTCTCAGGTGCACAGCATCTTAAAGTTCACAGGGTTCTTTCGTGTTTATGTCATTTTTGCTTTGATCCTTCATCACACTAGAATGATACACACAGGGCAGATACTGGTCCCTAATTTTTAAGGGGGACACAGTCTCAGAGAGACGAGAAGACTTGTCTAAGGTCTCACAGCTATAAGTGACAGTTACTTCTATCAACTCAGGTCTACCAAATCACATGTTCCTTCTACTGCATTTCATGGACTTGAAGAATGGCAAAAGTCTCTTAGATAAAACCCATGTTGACTGTGCTTCCTATTCTGTGGTGCCTAGGAGAAGAACAAAGGAAAGCTGGCTCTCGTAGCTCTGTTTTTCCTCCCTTCTCTCACAGAGACCCAGTGAGTCATGGGTCGGGTTGGTGGCAATTCAGGAGCCAGGGGTCAGACTGGGAAGAGGGACCACCGCGAGCTCAGTGAGATGACCACACTGAAGTTCACACAACACATCAGTCTAAGCCGACCAAGAGAATTCCGTATTGGCAACTGAGTTTGGAACCCACTCTAAACATAAAACAATACACCATTAATTAGAAGAAACTTGACGTGCGAGTCTGAAAATGTGCAAGAGAGATGAGCTCTTTATGTGTCTTATTAACATTGAATCTTGGTTATTAGTGCAGAACCTCGTGTCGCTGGGGGTGGGGACACGTTATCCTGGTCATGCTGGCCGCTGCGCTCCAGGCCCCCAGGGGCAGGTTGTTTGCCATCCAGAGACACATGGTCTAGCACCGCTGTGAGAGTTCCAGGTTTCAGGTGCTGCTCTGGAGAGGAGTTGATTTCTGGCATGGAATCCAGCAGAAAAATTCTAGGAGCTGAGGCGGTGGAGCGACCACAGCTTTGGTTCCCAGAGGTGCTAGTCTCTGGAGGAAGATGAGGGGAATGAGAAATAGAGCCGCCCAGGTAGCGTACAGGAGCCTTCCCAACTCCTATACTGAACCACCTGGAAGGAGGCGCCTGGAATTCTGTTTCCCACGGAGCAGTCATTATAGATTGAATGAATATTAGTGTCCCCCAACACGTTCGTGTGTTGAAACCCCACTCTGCCAAGTGATAACATTAGGCAGGGGCGGTGAGGGGAGGACCTTTGGGAGATGATTAGGGTTAGGTGAGGCCCTGAAGGTGGCACCCTTATGAAAGGATTGTCCCTTGTCACAGTCAGGAGAGAGCTGGCTTCCTCCCCTTCCCTTGCCCTTAGGGATGCAGAGATAAGCCAGGGTCTGCAGCCCAGGGGAGAGCTCTCACCAGAGCAGGTCCCTACTGACACCCTGATCCAAGACGTCCGGGCTCCAGAACCATGAGAAATTAAGCTCCATGGTTTATAGGCCCCTAGTCCAAGGCGTATCTGTTAGAGCAGCCAGACGAACTAAGACACCAGTCTCCGCTTTGCATCGTCTCCAGGTTCAGCAAGAGGCTGGTAGGCCTTGTGAGAAAACAGAGGTAAAGTTGTTTTTTTTTGTTTTTTTTTTTTACAAAAAAAAAGCCAGCAGTAAGATCAATTAGGGAAAATGGTGCCTTCTTAGGACATAGATTCCCAGCATCAGCCCTGCTTAAGGAGGCCAGATTTATAGAACCTCACCTTGGGCAGGGCAGTGGCCTTGTGTATTCCCAGTTATGATAAGGCTGGTTAAGAAGTTAGGAGAGGTTGATAATGAAGCTGTCAGCAAACTGGTCTAAGGCTTGGTACCCTACCAGCAAAAGGAACCCTCGAGTTTCTGCCTTATAAGCCAGGAAACACCAGCATCCATATTTCATTGTTTGTATATCACACATGCTTTCACGTTTTAACATCTTTGAAATGAAAATACATCATAGAATCCGTGGTATCTCATATTTAAAATTAGTAGTTTTTTTTTTTCTTATTACAACATTACAACAATTTAATTGTGCTGGTTGGAACAGAAGGTGTCTAGAATTTGATCAAATGATTTTAGGTGGCTGCTGTGAATAAATAACCACACACACACACACACACACACACACACACAAGGAAGAAGAAAAGAAAAAGAAAAAAAAATTCAAACGAAAATGAAACCCAGAGAAAAATAAAAACCCAAACACACAAACAAATAAAACTCAGGTAAGATATCCAGATCCAGTTTAAATAACCCAAGATCTTTTATGACAGTGGGTCTGAATGGGAGACTCTAGCAAACCTTGAGATAAAGGTCAGAGAAAAAGAGGATTTTGCTGAAAGAATAATACATTATTTGAGTAAGCCGAATTCTTGTAAATTATCTCTCAATACCTGTAAGATTATTAGCTTCCAACAGCATGTTTTATTTTCATTTCAATTACACACAGCAGAGAAAGGCTGCGGATTGGAGCCTGAGACCAAACTGCGGGCCCTGAGCGTGGACGTCGGTGGGGAAGTGTCCCAGCCCATCGAGTCACAAAGGTGAGGACTGCTCAGCAGGCAGCACAGACATTCTGTCTGAAGACACTCTTAAAAAGAAACTCAGCACGGGGACTTTTATTTATTTTTTATCTGGTTTAGATGGCATTTTCTACTTTATAAAATTATGCGTTCCTGAAAAGTCCTATGCTACACTGATAAAATTTTAAAGAATGGGAGATTTAATAAGCCGTGGGCAGACCTCTTTTGTAAAATGAGTAAATGTTCTTCGTTTATCTATCCTATAAATTTGAATTGTCAGGTTGATATACGCCTACACTTAAAATGGTAATGATAATGATGATATAAAACCACTAATTAGCTCGAGCTCTGTGATCAGTCTTGTATATAACATATTCAAAGATAAAAGTCTTGGCCTTAAGGAGTTTGCATTATAAGATAGAGATAAAATATGAAGAGAGTTTGCATTCTTAGGAGATCAGATCTGGAATGGCTTGGAGAGGAAAGTGAAAATGTTCTGTTAGTTGGCATGAGAGGAAGGCAGTAATATTTTCCTTTGTGCCATGAAATCCAGTGTTGCTTAACCCTCCCAACTAGGTTCTAAGGTTTGCCGTGATCTTCTTAGGGTCGCTGATCTTTTCCCCCAATCCCTTGCCAGCAGTCATCAGTGGCAGCAAAGAAGGCTTCTCTCTCTGGGGGAAGATATTTCTGGCGACCTACGGAGGCTCTTGGTCCCCTAAGGAAAAGGCCTCATCTTCCCAATGTGTTAGTTATGTCTTGTCCTGGGTGTGACTCTGTGATCATCCTGATTGCAGTAGAACCTCAGGGAATAGGTGAACTGAACTGAATTACCCTCATGCTTGTTTGTTTATTTGTTTTTACTTGAGAGAGGGCAGACCCTTGCCCTGGGAAAATTGGGGAGCTCAGGACCCTCATTTTCATACTATAGCACAGAGATGTTTTGCCAGCTAGTTCCTCATCAGTCCACGGAAGTCAAACCTCTCATGCTTCCTACCACTCGATGTCATCTCACTGCTTGAGAAATTTAAATGACCTGACCTAGACCGGTGATATGGGAATTGAAAACAATAAACAGGAAAAGAAAAATGAAAACCCAGTTAGTTAAAGGTCTGAGTGAGCTAAGGCAGCTGGTAGATCCATCCAACTGAAGTAGAATTAATGGAAGATCAGATGATACTTTCACAAAAAAGAGAAAAAGTAATGAGAAAGATCAAGTAGATATATTTAGGTCACACATACATACAAATACCTCTTGGAAAAGTAAGGAGAAGTTTTCAAATTTAAAAGTTCAATGGAAGAATTGAAAAAAGATGATTGTCAAGTTACAAAATAAAGTAAAATAAATCTTCACAACACAAAGCAAACACAAAGAGACAAAAGAGATGGAAAGCATAGAGGAAAGATAAGCAATTTGGAAAAGAGGTTCAGGAGATTTAGCATAGGAGTGAGAGGTTTATAAGAAAAAGGATGTGATATACACAGAGTAAAAGTTATAATTATTAACTTTAGCCAAAATTGTCTTTTTGTGATCTAAAAACATGGAAACAATGCAAATACTCATTATAAGAGAGTCGTAAACAAACTGTGAGATATTTATTAAATGAAATCATATACAATAGTCAAAATAAATGAACTAGAGCAACAGACCAATTTGAGTAAATTTCAGCAATATAAGTCACGGATTTCTACATACAGTATGACATCCTTTTTATAAATGTAGAAACACTTAAAATCTGAAAAATATATATTTTAAGTAATGTATACTGATGCACTAAAAGTCTATAAAAAGGAACGTATAGAGAAAATGAACACAGATTTTTAAGATCATGCTGCCTTGAGTAGGGAGAAGTAGTGAGATGGCTTGATAGGAAAACAATATGATTAACTACACATTACTGCCAAGATCTTAGCTTCTATTTTGCCTGGTAGTTTTGCAAGTTTTTAAAATAGATAATGTCAGTGTGCCATTGACCAAAGATAGTAAAACCAATTTTGTGCAACTGAAGTCTCACCACCGCCTGCCCCAATTTTTAAGTAAAGAGTAGAATAGATTATATTAGCAAATGTAAATGAAAAAAAAAAAAGTATAGAGTGGCAGAATATAAAAAGTCAAGAAATAGAATTCATGACAAAAACCATTAAACAGGGCCAAGAAAACAATCACGTATGGTAATCCCCAACACTCATCATGACAATAGAATCATAAACTTGTGCAACAAACAACATATGAAAGCAAAATACATATGGAAATTTATACTAGAGATTGATGGAGAATTTAACTATAAAACTATAGAGGAAGATGCAATGTTTTTCTTTATGAATGAACAGATTTAAAAAGTAAGGACATAGAAGATTTAAATAATATAACCAGTAAGCTCAAGATAGTAAATACGTATACATAAAATGTACCAATGGAAGAAAGAATATTCTTTTCCTAGAGGCATGCAAGATTTGCAAGAATTGCTCATGTGCTTAGCCTCAAAGAAAACTTAAATAAATCCCAAAAGTAGAGAGTTTAAGACCCACGTGATGTGAATGTAATCCCAGATATCAGAAATAAACAACAAAAATAACTTAAAACATCTTAACTGCTTGGGTTTAAAACAAGTCTCCAAAAGAATCTCTGTACGAAGAGGACATCACAAAATATTTTCAAGAAAAACAAAAAAAACATTTCACATCAATCTTGGAAACAAACAAAAGCATGCAAATAAACTGAAATCCGTCATAAGTCATTGTCACTCAAGAGGACTCGATGTAAACTAGTTTGAACGTCAATCAGGTGAAGGTGGTTCTAGTAGAAATGCTGTCACTTGGTATTGCTTCAGGAGAAGTGTCATGGGGAAAGTCGTCGGGACAGGTATTATGAAAAAGAAAATAGTTTTTTAAAGCCAGACTAAGAAGTGTTTAGAACAGCTCAAAAGAAGAAACATGAGAATTGTTTGAGGAGAACCCGCAAGACTCGGGGCCACCTTGAAAATGGGGGTGAGATGACAGGTTGCAATAAAATGTTGGATTCCAGGCTTCTTGGGACAACAGAAAGCTAGTTTATGTGCAGCGTGTGTCATATCTTTCTGCATCTGCTGACTCCTGTCCTCTGAAACCCCCCAGAGCGTGACCACTAAGTAGCAGAATGGTCACCATTTTTCCTTTCTCCTTTTCCTTCTTTTTAATGAACAATGGGGAGGAGAGAACAATGACAAAAACAAACCGCAGAAGCCACACCACGGTAGGTGCTGGAAGAAGGAAACACTTCATTTTCCCCCCACATAGGCCTTTGCTTGATTCGCTGAAAGCTGCAGTTGAAGGACCCTTCGAAAAATACCTCCACTTTGACTCTTTCAATCTGCGGCAGCTTCTTTTCGATACAACTGCCGGGAGGTGTATTGTTGTGTCTGATAAAAGGTTGTTATTGGAACAAAAAAATGTGTTTTTTCCTTCCCATGTAGAATGGAATAAAAACTACTCTATAAAGTCTCAATGAACTCTCTCAATTGAGAAAAATACAGACAATTTTCATTAGAAGTGAATGTCTCCAATTCATTCCTTTTCTATGGAAGAAAGACATGCAACAGTAACTTACTGTAGGCCACATTTCATAAGATATAATCTATTCCATTATTCTTGTGTATGTTTCATATGAAAAATGTTATGAAGTTTTTTCCCCCTCACAAAAATACATATTCCCTTATCTCATTAAGTCCCTATCTCACACAACACCTATTCCTCTGCTGCCGCCCAGGCCCTCTGCCCCCTCCCTAGGGTCTTTCCAGATTGCATTTCTATTTAAAAAGTATAAAAGGAATGCATGCATTTCCTTCACACACAGTCAGTCCATTATTCAATTTAAAATCTCAGGCAAATAAAGATGAAATTCTGAGAATGAAATGAACCTGGGTTTGGTTGACTGTGTCTGGTGAGATTGGCATTACTTCCCAAATGCTATGACTTACCATTTTTTTTGTATGAAGAATATAACATTTGTTTAGAGTGATTATAGTATTGTAGCCTAGGGATGACCTTATACTGTTCAGAAATGCCCAGTTTTCATTTTTCATATATATGGTGCTGGGTATGCACGTTGATAAAAGTCAGTCAGAGAGTATTGCAACCTAGAAAATTGCATTTTATCTAACACACCATTTTTATGTGCCTGGATTTTTACTTCCATTTGATTAAAAAATTAGTGCGTGAATATTTGTGAAATTCCAAACACTGCAAACCAAAAATTGAAGGTTTCCTATTCCCTCTCTTCTACAAATCAGTTCATTCCTAGATACCCACTGTTAAAGGTTTAACATGAATACACACACACACACACACACACACACATAAATGTATAAATATTCATGTATAGTTTATACACTTTCTTTTTAAAATTATAAAATAGTATTGTATATGCTATCCTACAAACATAATTTCTGCTTAGAATATTATGAATTTCTATGTCACTACCTATAGATCATTTTATTCTTTTAAATAGCTATATAATAGTTTTTTGCTCTGAAAAATCGAAGCTTCAGTGACAACTATTTTATGTAAATATTTAACTGCTGGATCCACAAATATGAATTCTTAAATTTTAATATAGTGTGTATTTTGAAATTTTAATAAGATAAAACTTTAAAGGTGTTTAAATGCCCTATAAAAATAATACCACTTATATCCTCCACTCTACTGACATTATTCAATGAGTAATATAAAATTCTATTTTTTATGACTTGCTTAATGTAGATTTCCTGGTGTCATAGGCAAAGTGTGCAGATTGGCTCATTTTAATAAGACTCAAAACCTTATCGAAACCCATTGTGCCTGTTCCTTATGTACATATGTGGCCACGTACACGTTATGTAGTGTCAGCATCCATATTGTTCTCGTGAAGGTAGGAGCATGTGTCTTAAGTTCTCAAGAACCACAATAGATAGAAAGATAAACATGCAGGAAAGATATAGTCAATGGAAAGCATAGCAGAAAAAAATACATTTAACTGCAGATGCAAACACATTGACAGGCACACATTAATAATGAGATAATACATTCTAAATGACATGAAATGAGACCAAATATTAAGTGTCACTTCACATATTAAGGGTGGTTTAAAGAAACTAAAATTTGTGTTTTCATCATTTATGAGACTTAAAAGATTTCACACCTTACCTCACATATGTAGGCCCTTGAAATACAAAGAATTAAGTGATAAAATATATATAAAGCTCAGTGCCACCTATGGACATTATTAAATAAAAAGTTTACAGCTGTACTCTTTTTTATGTGCAGGAGGCAGCAATTACTGATGTATATGAAAACCCCCTGATGTCTTAATGCCTATATTACCTAGGAAACTGTGGCTCAGGAAATAGTAGATGTAATAGTAATTCAGTGCCGACAAAGTCGTGTCTTGTGGCAGAAAATATAAAATGTTCTAATAGAAGCTGTGTTACAATTCAAGATAATTTTTATGTCACTCTTAACTATCTGGTTTAACCTATAGAGACCTAGTGGCCTGGATTTAATCACATCGATTCTATCAAAATAGGTTCTCGAAATGTCAGTCAACGAATATCATTCCTATATATTATATATATTAAATTTTAAAGCATGTGTGCAGGAGCAAAACAAGTGCTTTCTTTGAAGAAGAAACGAAACGTCATCCACTTAGCTTTACCACATATGGTAGAAAAGAAACCCAGCGGCCCTGGAAGGCCACAAGCAGCCAGGTTATCCTGGTGACTAAGTAACCGACAAATGTTGCTCAACCCCAGGAGGTGATAATCAGCTTGTCAACAAGTGTGTTTTGAACTTCTACATTTGAGGTCAATACAGATCTTTTTCCTTAGCAGCTCCCTTGAGAATGTCTTCCTTTATAACAGTGGGAAAACACATTAACAAGTCTGTTAATGACAATAATAGTAGTAAACGCTTTTGTAGCACTTACTGTGAACCAGGCACAGCTATAAGCACTATATGTACATTAATTAATTTAATCGTCTTTCTCTTTTTACAGGCGAGGAAAAGGAGACACAGAGAGGTGAAGCGGTCTTCCCAATGTCACACAGCAAGTAAGTGACAGTCTGGATTTAATCCCAGATTATCTGGTTACAAGTCTTTGCTGTTATCCAGAACACTAAAATCTCTCTTCTGAGTCTTGACAGATAGGTTTATCCCTTTAACATGTAGGTATTAGCTAGTAACAGTTTTTCAGAGCAGATAGTCACACAGTTATTAGATAGAAACAGAATTTAACTGTTCTCCAAGAAAACAGTTTCAGCTAACATAGAATGGCTTTTTTTCCATCCCCCAACTCATTAATTGACTCATCAAGATAATCTTTAATACAGAGATGAATTTGGTAACTTGGTCAATGTGAAGATTAATAACTTTGTTTTGGATGAGTATCAGAAGCTATAGCCATCTTAGAAACATAAAATAGAAACATGAAAAATCCATAATTTAATTTATGCAGAAAATGCTGTTATAAAGAGGGAAATGATTCATACAGAATGTAAGAGTAATTACTCACATGCTTAGAATCAGGTACTTTTTGCTGGTATAGACATATATTTGGAACTATAAGGCTTATCTGTGTTAATTCCCTAATGTGCCCTGCAGATACTCCTATTAGGCTCAAGACATTCAAGAATATCTTGGGAGTTAAGGTCACTTGTATCAATATCACTTATCTGGGGAAGCTTTTTAAGAGTGGGTTTTATTATGATCCATCAAAGATTATTGAACCATCAGATAGGTGCTCTACCAATTAGCCAAGTATTTCTCTCTAATCCATTTGCAAAATAACAAACAGCAGAGAGCCAATATGCATAGGTGTTATGGTAACTGCAACACTGTCTCATCATCCGTGTAGTCTGAGCCCCGTAGCACCAGTTACAGAGAAGCCATGAGTGTTCAGTAACAGTTGCCAAACTGAATTGTAGAAAGAGGAGGATAAGTTGTTATTCTGGGCTTCAGAGTGCTTGTAATTTATTTGAAGAGACAAATTTAATTATTTGAAACAGGAGAAAGAAGAATTAAGTGTCCAACTACTTGTCCTAAACTCTTAGAGTAAATATGAGGCCAGTGTATGGGATGATGAATCAGAAAGGTAAGACCTACATAAAACTGAGAAAAATACTTTGGGCCATATGCTTAAGGGGATATAAAAGCCTTGGACAGCACATCTATGAGAAAGGAAGAGGAGCTGTGGGAGGCATTTGGACAGTAAGTCTGTTAAATTGCATCGAGTCACACCCAAACTGGTGAACAGCAAGTCTAAGAATTCAGAAGGCCAGTGTTTCAGGCAGGATTTTTACCCCCACACTATTTGTCTGAAAGTAAAGGAAACACTGGCGAGATGTGTAGATTCAAGTCCTTGCATCTTCCTCCTCTTGCAGAAATTAGACAGGGAGGAAAAGTAAGTCGATAGTAACCTTGGCCTTCATCGGTAGCTCAGATCCTGTGACCGCTTTGTCCTAACCAATCCCCACTATACGGGGCATTTTCCTTCCCAATTGATGTTCTCACATTTTCCCAAGTCCGTCAATATGCTATATAGTTCTTAAGTTTAGTCCATAACTCATTCTTTTCTCCTCTCGCTTTATCTAAAAAGTAAATTGAATTCACATGTTCACATATCCTAGGAAACAATTACTTTCAAGGTCAAGATCAAATAAAATCATTTACATCTTTCTCTCTATTCAGCTTTATAATTGAACTCTGTGGGTTCTCTTTAATTAAAGACTTTAGAGGATTTATTTTTCCATTTCCTGGTCTCATATATATAACAGTTCACAAACACACATATGTGTATTCATGTATGTATGTATGTATATGAAAAGAGACAGTTTTTTCATTGTGAGTGTGTGTAATGTATAATTCTGGCACCAAAAACCTGGCAATGGGGGCTTTTACCTGGTAGTTCTAACTGAATGTCTGGCTAAGTGGCTTTTATCAGAGTTAGATTCACAAGTACCATTTTTTTTTTTTTTTCAATGCATAGGTAAAGCCTAATGATTAAGATGGTCAGAGATTTTTTTTCTGAGAGTTGTGCTAACACAGTAAGGACCTCATCACCTTACCTGTGAAGAAATTGTGTTCTAAAATAAGTGAGTACTTTTAGAAAGGAGAACATACTGGTTACAGATTTTGTTAGAAGTTTGTGCTTCAGTCAACAGCAACCCAGAGATAGCAGTGTCATCTGTGTATAGCAGTGTCATCTGCGTACACAAGAAGCGTAATGCTGTGCTTGAGCCCTTGTCCCCCTACGGAGTCTGATGTATGCACATGTTGCTTCATCACCTCGTACGTTCTTACATTGGTGATTTAGCTCACATTCTCATGGTTTCTGTAGGTCACAGAAGTAAAAGCTAAGGCAGTTAGTGACCCAAGTTTTAATCTACTCCGTGACTCTTCCTGTATGATTTAATGCAGTTATTATTCCATGTCTTACTAAACTTCACGAAAACTCTCAATTCTCTCTGGAAACACCAGAGTCTACTTTTCCATTTGAAACATAAACCAAATCCAGCAAATTCAGGAACATGCAAGTCCCCCTGGCTCTCACATTTCATTATTCTACTAAATCTAATTGAGGCAAATAATTTTCCTATCTCTTTATGATCTGAAAAGTTGCATCTCTTTTTCAAAACATAACTGGTGATTCAGTATTTTATATGTGGAATTTAAGGGAAATTATTCCCTCCTTATAGATAACATAGAATTTTTTTTTAAATAGCCATATAGATTTTAATTGGGAGTTAATATCATATAATTCTATATAGGTTAGGTTAATGCATATGCTGTTCAGATTCTTACAGTTCTGTCATGATCTTAGAAGAAAACTCCACATGTCGCTCTCTGGGCTCTCTATCATACTTTTCTCACTCCCTCTGCATGAGTAAAATTCTATGTTATTATTATTATTTTTAATAATTCGAGACACTGCCATCTTTATCAGAGATCAGAGATTTTATTAGACCAAAGTCATGAGGAAAAGTATTTCACCTGTTATTTTTTAACTGCAATTAGTAACTTTTAAAGTTTGGTGGTGATTCAATCCGTAAGGACATTGTAGCTGTCATTAATACATTCCGTTATTAACTTTCTAACTTTTAGCTTTCCTTTTTTTTCTATTTTTTTTAAGAGTTGACATTCAATATTATCTTATATTCATTTCAGGTGTACAGTATAGTGGTTAGACATTTATAAAATTTATGAAATAATCCCCCGATTAGTACTTACCTGGCACTATACACAGTTATGACCATATTGATTATATTCTCTCTGCTATACTTCACATCCTCATGACTATTTTGTAACTACCAATTTCTACTTCTTAATCCCTTCACTTTTCCACCATCTCTCCAACCCGCCTCTTATCTGGCAACCATCAGTTTGTGCTCTGTATCTATGAGTCTGTTTCCATTTGTTTTTCTGTTTATTTTGTTCTTTAGATTCCACATATATGAAATCATAAGAAATGATCAGTGTTTATTTACAAATGAATGGAGACATAAGTAAATCCAATTCTTATACTTTTATATATACCTGACCTCAAACTGGTCTCATAAGACCATTATTTAAAAAAACATTAAACAAAATTAACTGTTTAAATATTTGACTAGTGTGAGAAAAAGATCCAGTAACTTAAGTTGTTTTTATATATTTTTATATATGAAGTATCTTAGCTGCTTATTTACTTATCCTGTCTGAATTCCCACATAATGGTCAACTCCCATCTTATTTTCTGCCACATAGAAATAAATTTACATTTAATAGACATAGACATAGTAATATTTGTGTAGTATAAGACTTATAGATTTGAAATTGCCTAACAATTTCAGATAAATATGTCAAATATTTTATCATAATTTTCTGGAAAACTAAATCATTTGAGTAAATTACCTATCTTCATCTCAAAGCTTTACTTTTTTAATTGTGATCTAGTTGGCCATTGTGAAAATAGCATAAAATTATTATGAATTTTTAACATAGTTTCTATGATAAGACATCTATTTTCTTTCTGATGGTACAAGATAAAGTACACTTATTAATAGCATTCATCTTTATTTCTACATTTAAAATATGTAAACCTTAGTGCATAACTGGAATTTCTTCTGTAACCCTTACTTATGTGGTTAAGAGACTTGCATTTTTCTATCACTGAAAAATCATTTTTAAATTGTTGACTTTTCTTGTTCACTATCTTATAATCTCAATTCCCTTCAAAAAATTAATATATCTTAGTGATTAGGCACAAAGCATAGCTATAAAAATACCATACAACTATTTTACATTAATGATTTTTTCTCTTTAAAAAATTTTGGTTAATTTTAGATTCATGAAGATTGTTAAAAAGTTAATTACAATACTACAGAAATGTACCAATACTTATAGAATAATATGTAATAAGATTGTAATTCTCTGCAGTGTCAGGGACCAAATGCAGTAATAGAAAAAAGAAAGAAATTTTGTCTTTGGAAAAACTAACTCTTCTAAAAGTTTTAATCTGCCAATTAATTTAGTCCATTGTGTGGTAAAACTGTCAGTAATCTAATATCTACTTAATTAAATTATTCTAGAAGTTTTGATAACTTTGATGCTGGTGAAGACTGTATGTATTAAAAATAATGCTTCTATGCTTCAGAAGTCATTGAAGACTTATCTCTTCCATAAAGACTTTCTAGATATCCTTATCTATTCCCAAAAATATTTCTATATTGCCATTTTAATGACCTAATTCATATGTATTTCTGTTTTTGACATATAACAATAATTACATATTTGTATTTGGGCTCTAATTTTTGTTAGCTTATAGCTTTAAATTCTATAACTTTGTCATCCTATCTTAATTTTTAAATGTATATATTTTTTTATTCCATGGATATTTGTAATATCTCTAATAATATTTCCATACGTCAACCACATTATAAAGCACCCCACTTTGGGAGGCAGTGGGATGATTCAGAAACAGCTACTACCAGCCACGCATGGTCCCTGCCTGGTCAGGAAGATGCACTCTGGATCGGGGAGGTAATAGTAACCCAGTGCGGAGCAGGTCCAGCCTAGGAGAGGGACACATGCGATATTTTGCATATTTGGAAGGGAACAAGCCCCCTTATATTGAGGTAAGCAGGAAAGAAGTGGCTTCTGATTTACACTTCCATGTAGAAATGTTAAAGAATTAGGTCCCAAGCAGATAAAACAGAAGCAACTCTGGGTTTGGAAATTTAGGTATAGGGACAGCAAGTAATTTGGTTTAAAGATTGGATCTTAGTAAAGGGAGCTTAGCAGGGAATTAGGATAGCATGCAGTAAGTTAGAATAGGATGAGATTTTAAAGCTTCTTGAGTATGAAGTTAAGAAATTTGGATTTTATTTGAAAGTCAGCGGAATAGCCACATATTAGCTCTTTGGGCCTCTGCTGGTTCTTTGACTCTACTTGCCTTTTGAGGGTAAAACTACAGTTTATACCCGTCATTAGACTTTGCACATAGCACTCATATACTTGGGGTCCACTAACTCTGATCTTTCTCCAGTGATGTAGCTAAAATACTGGGGTCTTAAGAACGCCAAGCCCATGGCCAGCACGCAGAATTAAACGGGAACAGGTCAAGCCCCCGTCATTGGTATTCTGCCAACAGTTTATCTAAATATACCCGGCCACTTTGCCCTACAAGTTAGTTTAGAGATCTTGATAGGGCAGGCCCTCTGGAAGATTGTTGTTTCCTTTCTGACTTGCACAAAGCAGAATTTGCTCTGAGAGTGGCCTTTCACCTAGTATTTTGATATACTGACTTCTGAAACTAGGAAGTTGGTGACAAGAAATATTTTTCCCCTTAATGACGGTATTAAAAACAAGAACAAAATAATTAGTTTTATTTTTTACTTCCTGTTTTCATCTCTTTATATATTTAATGGTAATCGAGCACCTACTGTACATAAGACACTCTGCAGGATGCTAGTAGCATTGAAAGGAGCGTGTTCCTGGCCGCCAGGAGCTCCGGTCTGCTAGGGAATGAACAGTGAAGCAGGTATAAGAAACTGTAAGAAGTGCTACAACAGAGGCAGAAATACTTTCTGAAAGCCCTGTCTCTCACTGCAGAAGTTCAGTATCATTACTGAATACCATCAATACCGTTTAAATAAGAATCAGCATAAAGCATTTCATTCATTCATACAAACCCCTGTATCTCTGTGCTAGGGCAGCGGCAATATGCTTTATAACTAGGCCAGTTCAAAGCCTTTTCTGTTAAATTATAAGGTCAAGAAGGGATTCTAAAGGAAAGCCTGTGTTTTCCATGCCCAGCCCCCTTCACCTCTGTCAATGAGATTTTACACACTGTGTGGTCTCTTTCCTTGAAGAACTAAATTGTGATGGACGTATGAATTAGACGAGAGAAGTCTTGGTTTATTCGCAGCCTACATTATGAATTCTGACTGCCAGTCTCTATACTATTGGACACAGTAGTTTATGCAACTGTTGCTATGCATCTGCTGCAGGTTTGACATAATTCATTATTTTAATATCTGAGTCCTTATAAAGTCTAATTTAGAAAGAGCAATACCAAAGCAGTGAGAATTTAAGTGATTTGCCCTAGGTAAAAAGTTGGTTTCTATGAACGTGAAATTCAAAATCTTAATTTCTCTGTTAGAAAATAAAATGAAACTCTGAAAATTTTTAACACCTCCTTCCAAATGTGTTTTCCTACATACAGGTTATTTTTGAAGTTTTATTAAACTGCAGGGAGAATTTTAATCAGGGCTGTAATCTTTTGCTTATTCTGCTTGAGCAATCCTTAGCATTGGCAGGTTCCTAACGTGATTTTTTTCTCATTGACTCTATTTGTGTGGGTCTCACACACCTTTCCACAGTTTGAAAGATAACAGGGCTACAGAAGCTGGCCCGCAGCCTCCGAATGATCCTTATCTCGCTCCTGGTAATATGATTCTGCTGGTGACCAGGGCTCTGGGAACCTTACCTCAAACCTGCATATCAACGAGATACTGGATCTCGAGTAACAAATTAGGGGAATGAGAGTGAAAAGCAGAGAAAGCGTTCTCTTCAACAATACAAAATCACTCCTGTGTGGAGGCTGGTCCTCTGTGAGTTCAGTGGTCCCCTCCGGGCAATCCTCTTTTAATTTGGAGAAGAGTTTTAGTTAACTATTCTCTCAGAAGTCAAGGTCACTTCAGAGAGAAAATTTATGATCTTCTCATATTCTCCCAGCCTTGCCTTCCTGCCTTGTCATCTGAGCTGAGTCATAGGGGCAGATCTGTTTAGAAATGGATGTGCTGTCATGCAGCGGGTCTCCAAACCTTCCACTCTGTTTTTCTCAATTCAGGGAGTCTGTTATCTCCTGTCTATTCTCTGATGCTATTCCTTTTCACATTCTGTTCTTCCCTAGTATGAGAAGTTATGATTTGAGAGAGTGGAAATAGAGAAAAAGTACTTTATACATGCAAAGTTTGTAGTATTTCGCTGAGATTTTCCTGGCTGACCAATTCAAGAGCCAGGAATTTGTATGTGAAATTGTTAGTCCAAAGCAAAGTAAGCCCAAATCCAAGCAGTGGAGTCAGAGATGAGTCCTCTGTAGCTTCTAGCCTGATAGGATGCAACTAACATGGTCACATGTCCCTAAAAACAACTTAGTTCTTCATTTCAATAATGAAATTAATAAGTTCTTGAAGGAAAAGTGACTGTGGTACAGTTCAAAGCATTAAGAATTGAATCTTTCCAGTCGATTGGCTTCTAACTTTCCAAGCTCGCGCCATGTTTCCTATGACAATCTAGCATTTATTATCAAATAATGTCAACACATGTATGTTCTAACCCAGAATCAATTTACTTAACGTATCAGGTTTCTGGACATAATCTCAATAATCTAATTGAAATGAAGTTAGCTTTAGATATGAACCTATATTATAAAAAAAAAGAGACTGGGATGTGGGGAATGTTTTCTGTTTGTGAATCACATGTCCCTTCATGGCATTACGTGGACTGAAGTTCTAATGAGACATAATTTCTTCCATGTTGTGTCATATGTTGCCTAAATTATTGAAATAATTCACAGTGTAGTGTAAAGTACAGTCACATTAAATAAATATTTTTTGATGCAGGAGGCCAGGAAAATGTGCAGAAACACCTAATATACAATGTTAGCTAAAATCTCCAATAGGAATATCTATTTGTAGTCATGTAGGTATACTGTGCACTGGGATCATTTCCAAGCATATTTCCTACAAAATTACTTCATCTGTACACAGAAAGCCTTTCTCCTGAGAGTCTTGGCAGTGGGTGGAATTCTTTCCCTTAAAACATGTGGCAGTTTTTAAACCTTTTAAGGAACCACTGGAAAAGTACCTTCCTATCAGAAATAGTTGGGAGAGGTGGGACAATTAGGCCGAAAAAAAAAAATCAATGTCCTTGAGCCTTTATCCTATGCCCTCCGCTTTCTCTGATGGCATGAGTGTACACAGCATCTGTTAGTTTCACTGGGAATGTGGAGGTAGAAGATGTAGTATGCAACAAATACTCTTCTCAATGGAAACTGCTGAAAAGCAATGTAAACAGTCAACGCAGGCATCATTAAGTGACTCTCAAACCCTGTGTGTATAAGGCATAGTGGGTAGAGAATGTATATGGACACGAGACTGTCCATAATGTCCAGTGCATTTACAAAACATATGCTAGTTGCGCCAAAAGGAAATTTAATAGACTTTAAGCTTTTCTAATGGAAGTAAGTAATAAGTCCACCTTTCATTTGTATAATTTATTTTTGATGAGACAGATAAGATATTTAAAAAAACGATGCAAAATTGGAAAAATGAAATGATTATTTAAAAAGCTTTATCTTACTTTAGACTTGTGATTTCTATTGAAAAGAAAATAAATGTGAAACATATGGCTCAGGTTATGAGGTCACAGAAAAACAAATTTAAAGTCTTAAGGCCAAAGTATTCATGGCAAAATACTTGTTGAGTTCTGTAACAATTCAAAATCCTATTAAAAGTTTTGAAAATCCCAAGGGGGCATAGAAGCAGATCACCCAGATCACAAAACTCGGTAGAGAACGCTCTTTCTGAAGCCTTCACGAGGATTTTCCAGACCCCAGGTTTCCACCTGTACATACATCTGGGAGAGCATTTCTGTCATTACCTCCAGACCCTGGAATTTTTCATCTGCCAGTGCTGGTGAAATCTGCCCTCCAGTCGAATGGCTCGGGCATGGTACAGGAGAGCAGAGGCAGCTTGGCCGTGTGGTGCTGGAGGCCAGACGCGCCTGCCTGAGCCAGCCGCTGCTGAGTTTGAACTTGCTTCCATAGCAGTGGGAGTCCGCTCTTGGTTTTACGCTGGGAGGGGCATGTGGGAATGGACAGGATTCAGTCTGCATTTTAAGAAAATGACTCTTGGTTCAATGGGGAGAAGGAATTGGAATGGGGCAGGAGGTTTGGAAGCTAAACGACCAGTTAGGGGTCGGTTCTGGCAGAGCAGACCACAGATGCAGGTCCTTAGAACAGGTGACAGGAAAAGTAAAGGTGTCAGAATGAAAACGCAGAGCTGACTTTGGGATTGGATGCAGGGGATGAGGGAACAAGAGGAAACACACACGAGCCCTAGACTCTGGCTTCTGTTCCTGAGCAGGTGGTAATGCCCCTTACTGAGATGAGAGGGCTATCGGGTGGGTGCAGAGATGTGAAACCTGAAAACTGGGGACTGTGTTTGGACACGATAATGGAATCATGCCAGCGGATAACAAAAGAATAGTTAATATTTATCATGCACTTCACTGTGCCAGTCAGAGTTGTAATCAGTTTTATTCAACATATTTGTACTTACGATAACTTGCCTACTATTCCCATCCCCATTTCACAGTTGAGAAAACTGAGCCTAAAAATGTGAACGCACTCTGATGCCACATAGCTAAGAAACAGTGAACCCGGAATTCCAGCCTGGGCAGTCTGTCTTCAGAATCCTTGTTTTAAATATTTCATTGATACCACCTCTCCATTTACTACATTATTTAAATTTTAAATAAGAAAGCAATTATATATATATGATTTTGAAATTCAGAAGAGCAAGCCATATTGTGGATATAAATTTAGGAGTCATAACTGTGAGAACAGTTTCCGGGGAGCTATCACAGCCACATGCATTCCGCAATGAAGAGGAGGAGTAAGGTGACGACATCGAGAATTCAGCCATTTAGTGTCTGAAGGGCAAAAAAGAAATGAGGGGACTTTGGAGTTAGGAATGTTTTGTGTTTAATTTTTTATAGGTGTTGTTCGTTTGTTTTAAGGATGTATCAGATTTTGTATATGAATGAGAATAATTGAGTAGAAGAGGCTTGTGATCCAGAAGAGAAAGAATAATTGAAGGAGCATACACTCCGGGAGCAGCAGGTGGAGCTAGGATTGAGGGCTCATTGGTATATTTCAGGTGTGATTGCTTTTTTTTCTTTTTTCATGATGAACGAGGCAAGGTCATTAATCGAGAGAGTCACTGAGTGAAAAAGAGATGAGACGAGATGCAAGTGGTACATCATACCTCCGTTTTGGTCCTAAATAATCTTTTTAGGGATGTGACTTAATTCTCTGAGATGTCATAGTAGTGATACAGTTGTATATGTCACAGCAAACACAGACACACACACACACACAATCACAATCTAAAGACGGTAAGAAGCATGATGGTGACAAAGTACGGCAGAAAATAATTTTTAAAGAATCATCAAATTGTGACTTTCGAAAAGATTAATAACTTTCAAACAACTTAACCGTGGAAAATCAGGTGCTTCTTGCAGTTCTGAGGACAATATTGCTGGCTAGAAATTAAAAAGGACTCCGGCTCACCACACAGTCCTTTCTTCCACTCTCCTCTTCCTGTGTAGCTCTGTCCAGAAGGATTAGAATCCAGCAGAACGGGGACCCATAAACCCCCCAGGGCGCCCCGCGGAAGTCTTGCCTGCGCTCACCAGCATCTGTCAAGAATAACTGTCCCACGGCACTCATTTCTCCTCTGCATCCTTTTATTCTCTCAACACATTTATTTGGCTATGTTGGGATATTATTTGCAGAGATCTACTGGCAATATCACTATATCAAACATTCTAAGAGGTAGATATTAGCACTCAAGTTCTCATCCACCTCTTTTAGTCAAATTTAATTATTCTTTATAGGTCGCTGGGCCTGTTGTCCACTCATACTAAGTGCACCTGTGTGCAGAGAAGCATAGCTCTGTGTTTTCTTTGGGAAGTGGCAGTGTTTGCCTTAATAATTGCCTGGTGTAAGTATGTGTGTGTGTTCCATGATAAAATATATTTTTATCCTAATTGATATTTCAACAGTGTCATGATAATCAAACTTGGAAAATATATGTGGACTTTAATAGCCAGTTTTAAAAGAAAGCAAACAAATAAATCAGTTCTAAACTAGAAAAGTCAACATCAGAATGATGCTTGCTTAAAATATTTCTTCATTAATGTATTCCCTTATTTGTTCAAGAATATCTTTTGGATACTCAACAACATTCAAGACTATTTCCTTGAACATATTTCATTCAATAACTTCCATTATTTTAAATGAGTGAATAAGAGACATTTAATAATTCGTTCTTTCAAGAATAGTTCGTTAAACACTTTTACATAGCGTATATTTCCTGGGCAGAGTTTGTGTACAATTTATATTTCCAAAATGAATTTTATACAAACCCTGCCTCCAGAAATTAACTGAAATGGTGAGATGCTCAAAAATAACTTTAATAGACGTCAAAATAAAAACTACTTCTATGGTCAAACCTTTTTGTTTGTTTGTTTTCTAATGTAGCTATAATGCACTGGACTCTAAGTTAAATGACCCGTCCTGATTCCAGCTTCCACAGACTTAAAAACTTCACAGTTTTTTTGCTACCTCTAAGTCTTATTCTGACACAATTCTTAAGAACTAGCCTGTAAGAAGAAACTTTAGTTGCTCTCAGTTATCATTTTAGATGACCGATCAACGAGTTAACCCTCTCAGACCTATTTTGCCTCTGAGAATAAAAAATAGAAATTGGATTTTTTCTTGTACTTGCAGTCAAGCCATTTATTATATAACCTGTAGCAAAGGAAGCTCCCCAAATCTCTCACACACACGCTTTTGTAGTTTTATTGATTGACTCTGCTCTTCTTAGCAGAAAGTGCGCTCTTACTCTGCTGCAGAGTTAACCCATCTACCCAAGTCCCAAGTCTTCATTTTCTTCTGTCCCCACTTCATCCTTACTCCACCAAGTCCTCTGGCTTCTCCCAGGCCAAACCTGCAGAAATACCTCTCTCGTTTAAATCAAACTCTCTTAAACCTTTCTCACATCAGCTTTCATGTCTCAAATTTGTAACTTATATCCTGGGAAGTGTCACCTGACCTCTCCTCTCTACTCTACCTAGAAACACTGTTTCTCTTTCCAGCTCCATATACTAAGCCTGTTTCATTGAAATCGTCAGTTTTTGTATTTGTATCCTCAAATAGACCATGACCTATTAGAGAATGAGACTCTATCTTTTTCATTAGTGTCTATTTTTTTTCAGTCAAGGCCAGTGCACGTAAAAAGGAGTCCTTTGAGTGCTTATTGAAATGGACTACACAATTCCATGTGATTGTTTTTAATTTTTTTTTTCAAATGCCAAAGCTGATGCAAAACCAAACTTCTCCTCTGCCTTGATCCTGTTTTCAACTTTATGTCAAGCCCCCAGGGGAAGTACTTAACAAGGGAGGCAGAAGTAACAGAGCAGGAGGCAATGTCTCAGTTTTAACTGAGGAGGATAGTGAAAGAAATGAGAAAAAGAGGTGCAAAGCCACATGTGTGAGGAATGCAGAGGTCATAGTCGAGAATTATTTTGTAATATGAAATGTTGGAGAGACAAGAACTTAGTCACATGAATACCCTTCAACAGATAGTAATCATTCAAGGCCGAGATGATGGACAATTTGAGTATGTTTGAGGTCCAGTTGAATGAATGCCTGAACATAAGATTAGCCCTGAAGGTAAAAATAGGGTCACCTCCCTATTGTTGTGGGTGGTATCACCCTTCATCCTGTTTCCTTAACCAGCAGACTAGGAGATGTGAATTCTCACATTTCTTCGTCCGTCCCCTTATATCCAATCAACCGTCACATTCTGTAAGTTTATCTCATTTCCAAATATTCCTTCACTCCAGCCTACAGTGCTGCTTGAGTTCAGACACTTAGCTTATGACTACGCAATAATTTCTTGCCCAATCTCCCTCCCTCAGCTCCTTCTTTACACTGCTTCCAGAAGGTCCTTCCAACCCATAAATACAATTATGCTCAAAGTTCCAGCAGCTCCCTAGAATTGTGTATGTGTGTGTGTGTGTGTGTGTGTATGTGTGTGTATATATATATATACACACATATATATATATATATATAAACTGCAGAGTGACAACCCAGGGCCTTCACAGTTCGAGTCTGTGTGCTATTTGGTCCCATTTATTATGTTTCCCCACAAGTGCCAGGCTTCTAATTGTACCGAAACACTGTTTCTGAAATGCATTATGTGTACTTAAGCTTTCTTTCTTTTGTTCTTAATGTTCTCTCTTCATAGAATGGCTTTTCCGTCCATATCTAGAAGGTTAACTCAATCTCAAAGTCTCCTTCAAGTTTACCACCTTCCTTACGCCTAAGGTCCGAGTCAGATATGACATCTGCTGTATTTCCTTTGAATCTTTCACATGACTCTGTTACATCATGAACACACTGTGTGTTGTGCTTTCCCATCCATCTCGCACACTAGACTGTATGTCCTTTGAGGTTTGGATCCCCAAACCGGTACAAGTCTATGTCTAAAATGTGGTTGCTACAAATACTTGTCGAATAAAGAGTGAAGGTAGGAGAGAATAAAGTCTTGATAACTCCAGTGCCTTCTGCATTAGAATTTCTTCCCCTCTATTTACAAGTTCCCAGTGACTAAAGATTGATTCATAAGTCTCTACCTAGAGATTGGGTCCATTCTACTTATTGTTGGACCTTCCTTGGGTTTATCACCTGTCTCTCTAGATGTCACCCTACTGACTTCCCTTAGACCTTCCCAACTCCAGAGAACTGGTTAATAGGTGGGTACCGTACTTTCCCTATATTCACTTCTCAGGACAGACTTCCTTCCGATTCCTTTCACTGCCGCCAGCCCCAAGTAGCTGCCCCATGTTGGTTTTGCTATTTGAGCCACTTTCTGACCACCCTCTCCAACTACTTGAGTTACTGGTGGTCATCACTTTGACCGATATTTTCATTCTACTGTTTTATAAAATGCTTTTGAATGGAAAACAGTTTGAAGAACAGCACTGCTTTCTACAGTGCTCCCTACCTGCTTCCTTAAATTTAGTGGGAAGACAGAAAAGGCTCCAATTTCTTTGCTGCATCCCCCTCCCCAAAAATGTGTGGGTTCTTTCTTCGACCCTGAATACTTGTTCAGCCAGTTCTTCTGCTTTCTGTGATATTTTCTGGAATGGCAGCCCAGAGTATAAGTTGGAAAGTTTTTTTGTTTTTTGTTTTTTTTCCAACCTGTTCTGCAAAAAATGCAAAAAAAGGGGAGAGGGCAAAAATTCATTAAAACAACATAGTGTTATGCTGTTTAGGCAACAGTTTCAATACTGTGCAGAGAAGCTAACTAGATGTGATGGTAGATAAGCAAACTGGATCAAAAGTCAACGTTATATGAAGGAATAGAATTTTTATATTATTTTCACTCTCAAAAGTAACGTGAAATTAATCATTTGAATTATCAGGACGAAGAGGAGAATAATCACAAATGGAGAGCAAGGTGTTTCTTAGATGCATCTCCTTTAACTCCTTTAGGAAGTTAAGAAAATGTATTTCCTAGTTGTAGTGTAATAGAGTACATCTGGACTGGTAAATGCTACATAATCAGGATTAAAAATCCAACATACGAAATAGGCTGGTTCAGCTCCTCAGTTAAGGGCTCCAGATGTCATATGCGGTCGACTGTCTGAAGCATTAACACATGACATGAGATCCACATGAAACAAAATCTCTGACCCTTATTTCTGATGGCAGCAGAAGCTGTAGGGATTCATTGTGCTGTGGGAATCCAGTATTTTTTTTTTTTTTTTAAGAATAAATAATTTAAAGAAATATTCTGGGAATGCCAAATTTCAGCTCTGTGTGTGTGTATTTTCTTTTCTTTTTCTTTTTCTTTTTGTTTTTTCTTTTTGTATTTTTTTGAATATAAAAAAATTCCAGCATCATTTCTCTGCCTGGTATTTGATCCAGTGATGAGCGAAGACTGCCTTTTTCATTTTCTTTCTTTCTCTTCTTTTTTAAAAAATGAACTTCCTTGTCACGAAGTTCTTGCTAAGTCTTTAGTGTCTTATATTTTAGGTTGGGATTTCCCTGGTCAAAGATAACCTAATGCCAACACTTCTCATTGTGTGGAATTAAATTTTATCCCAGTAGGAACAAGTGAAAAATAATTCTAAAGAGTAGTCTTTATAAGAAATGCATTTTTTTCTTTATCTGTTGCCATTACCCTGTTAAATTCTGACTTTATTCTGCTTAACTATTAAATTAGACCCAATTTAATTGTTTTACCTACTCAGTCATGAGAAATCAATCTATAGAAAATAGGACATATCAGTCATTAAGTACATATAGATTTTTTCCTACAATACCAACCACTAAATTATCACTGTATTTGATAAATTTATTTAAGAGGCCTATCCATTTCTTCAAATTCCAAGAAACAAATGCAAATTTATGTCTTAATATTTGCTTTTAAGACTTAAATAGGCAGATTAGTATTAAATTTCTATCCAAAAAGCCTGATTTGAAAATATGTTTGTTTCTTTTCAAACTGTCCGCATGTGTTGTGAAATAGTGAATTTCTGAGGTCACTTTTAAAAGACCAAAGTGAAGAATGAAACATTGAAAAACTGGTTTTCAAAATAGAAAAAAATGGTGGCTTTATAAATTAGAAAAAAAAATTTTCTGAGTTTGAACTCTCTTCTAAATGTTTGCGATAGATGTCGTTATATATTGTGACTCAAGGTAAATGTTTGCCTCTTTCATAAGGTTTTTTTGGCAAAAATCCAGCATCAGATTCTATACTAGAAGGAAGTGGGCAGAGGGAGGTTTCATGTAGCCCCAATTAGAACCCTAGGTAAAGATTTTAAAATTTCAAAGTAATTCTGTTTTGACAAACTTTTAACATGTTACATATATTGACAAAAAGTAAAGTTTGGTTTAACATAATTTAAAAAATATGGACCATAGTGTCAAATCTGAATCTTCCCAAGTATTAATTTTGTTTAAACATCATAAAAAAAATTCTTTGGATGTTAATAAGAAAAACAAAACTTTCATGTTGTAGGTGGATATCTCTATTCATCTTTATTTGTTAAACTTCCAAATGCTACTACAACAAAAATATTCATTTGTCAAAGAGAACTATTGTGTTAAGTACACAAAGGCATTAGTCTTTGGTGAGAAAGAAGCAAGAAAGCGCAGAATTGACTCTGTGGGTGAAAAGGGAAAAAACTGTGTGTGTGTGTGCGTGTGTGTACATGTTCCAATGACAAAATTTAAATGATGATTACTTTTCTCAAGGATCTGGTAATCCTTGCTCCGTGCTTTGTCTCCTTATACCGTATTTCCTAATGACATATTTTAAAACCTAGAATTATAGTGGGATTTATTCTAAGTTTACTCATTTTTGCATTGAACTTTCAATTGCCATGCATTTATTAGACCTATGTTAAGATAGATTAAATATAAGCTTTGCTAATACTCATGATTAATAATTAAATTGTAATGAAACTGAATATATAAATAAGTAGGAATTGCAAAATCAGTTTGCCTTGAATATTTAAAAACTGACTAGGTGTTGCTAAACTTCAATGTACATAGCAGATTTCCTAATTTAGGGAGTACTTTCTCATTGAAATATGCTATGGGATTCATCATCTCATATGATCCATGACTCGACATTTGTAATGGATGTAAGCACCTATGTGCAATCATTGTGTGTGTGTGTTTGGGGGAGGGTGTTGCTCAATGGAGCTGAGTTCTAAAGAGAATGTGTGATTTACATAATGCAACCTACTGAAGCTAAGTGGCATTTTGCTTTCATATCCCCAACCCATGATACTTTGGTAACTTTGGTTTACCATGATTTTAATAAAATCATAAAGAATATTGTTGTGTTGTTATTTTACATCACTGTTCACTGAACAATTTGATACAATTATTCGTTATTTTCAGAGATGCTTAATTGACTTCTTGGCTAATAACCAGTAATGCTTTTGCAGACTCAAAATGTTTTAAGACACTCAATTAGAAAGAATTTGGAACACAAGAAAAGGAAATAAGGAGCATAAATAAGTGTTTATTAGAGAACATTAATTCTATTTTGGAGACCGCTGTGAGATGCGCCAGTGGAGATGTCCCAGCAGCACTGGATGTGTGACTGTGAGGTCCCCAGGATGCTGGGGTGTGGTTGCAAAGCAGATTTGGGGACTGCAAGAGATTAGCCACAGAGTGTAGACTGAGAAGACAGCCAGAATTGGATCTGGTTTTTGCATTGAACTTTCAATTGCCATGCATTTAATAATTCTGGTTCCAGAATTATTGAAATTCTGAAACAGTGCTCTGGGAAACTTCAATATTTTAAAAGATAGTAAAAGAATTATTTAACCAAGGAACTAGAGAATAGTCCAAAAAGCAAGAGGAGAACAAGAGACATGATGACAAGACAAGAGACATAGAAACAACGCAAGTCCATAGTTCAAGAATAAAAATGGTCAGCCATATTGCATGATTTAGTAACGTGCTTTAGTCCTCATTTATAGCACTTATTGGATCCAAAATTAATGTTTGTTCAAACTGTACTATAGTTTATAACTTTATGAAGAAGGGAATCATGTGTATCTAGTCCAGGGCTATATTCCCAGTGCTTTGAATAGTGTTTGGCATGGAGAGAGCTTAATAAAGTTTTCTGATAGTTGATAAGTTAATGAATTTGTAAATAAATGTGTGAGTAATGGATGGATGGATGAATGAATGAATGAATGAATGAATACAAGAACAGAGTAGCAGTTACAGTGAGGATGATAATGTGTCATATACAACATGAAACATGAATTCTTAAGTGACTTTGGCAAGAAGAGTTTTATTGGCTTGGGGTGGGGCACATAAACCAACAGTCTGCAGAATTGCTCTATACTATGTATATATAATCAGTATGTATTCATCGCTAATAGGTTTGAGGTATTAATTTTAGAAAATTGAGAATGTTTTCACCTGTTCTAATGGTAGCCCATATGACTGTTTTAGAATATGACAAAATGGTTAACTTATACCTGAAATACTGGGCACACCAAAGTATGAGACTTAATTACTATACGATGTACAGAGTTGTGTTATGTTAGCAATAAGAGCCCAGAGCCCTTGGGCCCACATACCAACAAGATTTACATAGTATAGCTTGTAAATGTTGACACTTAGGTAACAGCATTCTATCTTCCTGAGACATCCCTGAGGTACTGCTAACAAACCATTTTACAGATATGGAGGAAGAAGTATATGGCACTCGAAGGGCACACAACAATTGTGGCAGAGTGGAAATTTTTCAGTCACTACCTGTTTCCAAATTCAGTGTTCTCTTGGCTGTGTTATACCATATCTAATTATTGAAATTTTAAAAAATCAGTTTTTTCAACATCCCTCTATGAATACATACCTGACCATTGCTACTCAATTTAAAGTATCCCGTGTTTATAGGGACTTAAGAAATAATAGTCAAATAGAAAAAAATGAGAAGCATGGATACTTGTATACTTACTTGACACAATGATAATTACTGTATATCCATAAATACGTGGTGATTTGTTGTTTATGCATAAGATATGGCTATATTGGATAGTGCACCTATCTCTGTTATTTTTGGGTTATTGATTTATAAATTCCATCTTTAATAACATATTGAAATAAATGAACAGTAATATAACCATAAGTATGTATAGAATGGAATTTTCTAATATGGTAATTGTAATGAATAACTATTCCAATAATTCACTTTAGAAATTTTTGATGTTGCTATTTGGCAATATTTACATATTGTGGGTTTCTGGATAGCAGAGATGATATCTTTTTTCAAAACATTATTTAAGGTACTGAATGAAATACATGTTTTGAATTTAAGATGAACTGTTGGTTCAATTGAACGTGTTAATAGAGTTGAAGGGCAGCCACTACTTTCCGTTCATCATTCCTTCTTACACATTTGAGAAATAAGTAACTTTTCTTTAACTCATATAGGTCTTTTGAGGAATAGAAATAATTACTACTTCCATGAATCTGTTGAGAATGATTATGAGAATAAAAGTATGTATGGAGTTTATAGTGAAGAAAGGATAAATTAAAATTATTTAATATTATTTGAAAATCAGAACATTTCTTTTATGCTAATATATTATGCTATTATAGTATGTTTATTTATACTTACTATTCATAAGGTTGGATCTACTGTCTTGCTGTTTCTACTTGTCTTATCTGTTCTTTGCTCCCTCATCATCTTCTTCCTTCTTTTGCATTAACTAAGTAATTTTGATAATTTCATTTTATTCCCTTTATTGATTTATCAGTTATAACTTTTTAAAGGTTTTTTAAGCGTTTATAGTATACACAATTAAGACTATTATACCATTTCACATATAATGTAAGAGACGTGCAACGATGTACTTATATTCCTTACTTCCCAGTTCTTGCGAGATTGTTGTCATACATTTGACTCTTACATGTGTTACATACTCCACATGATATTATTTTTGTTTTAAACAATTAGTTTTTAAAGCAGCTAACATTAATATAAGGAAAATATATTAAATTTACCTATGTATTTATCATTCTCAGTGGTCTCCATTCCTCTATGTAAATATAAATTTTCCTCTGGTACATTTCCCTTCATCTGCAAAGACTGTCTTTAACATTTCTTTAAGTGTAGTGCAGAAATGGATTACTTTAACTTTTGTATAACAAAGAAAATATTTAAGCTTTATATTTGAAAGACATTTTTACTGGGTACAGAATTCTAGGTTTATATTTTTTCTTTCTTAAAATATTTTAAAGACATGGTTCCATCTCTTTTTACTTGCATTGCTTTCATTGAGATCTGTTACCATCCTTATCTGTCTGTGTCCCCCTATACTGAACGTGTCTACAACGATGACCACTTTTAGGACTTTTCTCTTTATCACTGGTTTTAAGCAATTTTATTATGATGTGCCTTTGTGTAATTTTCTTCATGTTTTCTGTGTTTGGGATTATTTGAGTTTCATGGATCTATGAGTTTATACTTTTCATTAAATTTGGAAAATATTTTCTGTCTTCTTCACTCTCCTCTCCCTCAGAGACTCCAAACACATGTATTAAGTCACTTGAAGTTGTTATATATATTACTTTTTATTTTTTAATCCTGTTTTCTGTGTGTTTTACTTCAGGTTCACAAATATTTCCTTCTGCAGCATCTAATCTGCTGTTAAACACATCTGTAAGTTTTCTATCACTGCCATAGCAAATTACTACAAAATGAGTCTTTTATAGTAACACAAATTTATAATCTTAATTTTTGTACTTCCAAAATCCAATAAAGGCCTCACTGGACTAAAACCAAGGTCTTGGCCAGCCTTTCTGAAGATTCTAGCAGATAAGTGGTTTCCTTGCCTTTTCTAAGTTCTAAAGGCTTTCCACATACATTCCTTGGCCGTTGGCCCCTTTCCTCCTTGGAAGCCAGTAACATAGCAAACCTCTGACCTGCTTCCACTGTCATGTTTTTATTCTAATTTTCTTCTGCATTTCTCTTCCATTTTTTTAAGAACCATTGTGATTACATTGGACTCATCCACATAATCCAGGGTAATCACCCTATATCAAAGCCCTTAACTTAATCACATCTATAAAATCTTGTTTGCCACGAGGTAACCTGCTCACATGTTCTGGAGGTAGGGTGTGGGCATCTTCAGGGAGCCATTATGTAGCATGCCGCACCTTCTAGTGCATTTTGTAACTTGCAATCTTTCTAGAAATTTGATCTGAATCTTTTTAATATCGCTCATGTCTCTGCTTGAACATTTTCAATCTTTCCTCTGCTTTTTTAAACAGATAGAATATAATAATAGTAACTATTTTAATGTCTTTGTTTATTATCATCTGGGTCATTCCTAGTTCCCTTTTTATTGATTGATTTTTTTTTTCTCTTTTCATTATAGACCATATTTTCCTGCTTCTTTGAACACCTAATAATTTAGACTGGGTGCCAGAAATTGTTAATTTTCTCTGTATGAAGCTAGCTATTTTTGTATTCATATGACATTATTAAGCTGTGTTCTGGGAAATAAATAAGTTACTTGGAAATAGTTTGAGTCTTTGAAACTTGCCTTGAACCTTTATTAGGTATCTCAGAGAAGCCTTATTCGGGGCTAAATTTTTCCTTCTGTTTTTCTCCTCTAAAAGACCCTACTATGTACTTGAATCGATGTTCTTTGAATCACAAAGTGTTTTCACTCCGGATGATTGTGGGGCGGGGAGAGGTGGAATTCATTCTTTTTGGTGTTTCTTTGCCCAGAGTAAGATGGACCCCTTCCATGCTTGTTCTGATCAGTACTCAGCTGAAGACTTACAAGAGACCCACTGCTGATCTCTGGAGTTCTCTTGACGTGTAACTTTTTCTTTCCTTTAAAATGTGGCTGCTCTGGCATCCCTGAATTCCTAACTTCATCATCTCCACTCAGGGAGACCATCAGGCTCACCTGGATTTCTTTTCCCTGCACTGGGACCTAGATACTCTCACCAGACAGTAACCAGGGATAATCTTAGGGCTCACTTTGTTTCCCTCACTTAGGAATCCCTGCCTTGTGCTACCTAATATTTGATGTCTGAAAAAACAGTTTTCCTATTTTTCATCTTTTTTTTTTTCCAGTTCTTTTAGGCCAACAGATAAATTCAATCTCTGTTACTCCATCTTGGCTGGAAGTAGAAGCCCTTCTGTCTTTCATTCCATTATAAGAGCGCTTATTTTAAAGACTTTTGACAAGCCATACCCTTGGAACTCTCTAAGGAAAGGCATGTGTATATATACTATTTAGTGACATGGAAGGATTCGATTCCCTACTTAATTAAATTAAATGACTTCTTATATTGGTACAGATTTATTTTTTAAGATTATAAATTCAAACTTAAAAGGAATGCCTATCAGAAAGATTATATCATGGAGAATAACGAGTGAAAAGAAAGTATATTAGAAATATTTGGACACTGCTACTTTAAAGAGAAGCAGTGCGGCTGACCTGGTTGGCACTGGGGACTGAAAGGAGGGGCTGTAGGGAGACCAGTGCCAGAGAGCTGGGAATTAGGACAGCTGCTCTTTTTGTTCAGGCCGCCACTGGCCTTGCCAATGCACGTGAGCCTCTCACAAATCATGCAAATTTTAGTGTCTTTATGATGTCACCTTTGATTCATGAAGGCAGCACGGAGGAGAGAAAACACTTGTGCACACGTCGCACGCACGCACGCACACACACACAAACAAAACATTGCAAGATTTGGCAGGGATTTTGTCGCTGCTAAGCCATGCGCAAAGAGAGCGTGGTTGTTCTCAATACTGGGCCTGATGGCCCAAGGAAAGTGGTCATTTTACATTTCTCCTGCCAAAGGAAAGCAGAATTGGGGAAATGTATAAGCAAGGATGAACAGCTGCTCTGCCCATTGGAGGATCCTGGAAATCCTCTCGTAGGGGATGTCTTTCCCTGACCATGGCAACAATCATTGATTCTCCTCTTCTGAATGCCTTCAGCATTTATAGTCTGTCCACAAAATTTAAAACATGACAGGCTTGTCTTTTTTGTTTCCTTTTGAAAAATACTTCTCTTCAACCCAACTGAGTCCTCCATGAGGACAGCCTTCTGTGTGATACATTTATCCCAACTGCCACCCTGTTCCTTGTAGTCTCTTTATAAAGCCGGGGTGTTGGTTGTGGTCCAACAGGCTTGTCCCCTTTTTCTAAAGGTTATCTGTGTATGTGGTAGTGACTCTTGTCTGATATCATCATCATCATAACAGTTAGGATGCTGGGGCCAGGGAGAAGGAAGTGACAGGGAGCCACAAATAAGCAGTCTCTGTCAGCCTTTCACTGACATCAGGCCATAAATCAGATTGCGGTGATGGGAAAACTCAGCCCAGTTCTTGCCCTCTCTCTCTATTTGTTTCTACCACATCCTCTTCAAGCCAGAGAAAGTATTTTATAGCCATGGGGAGCAGACAGCCATTGTTAGGTAAGCTTTTGGGTCACTTTCCTGTGGTGTCTGCACTCGTAAGAGGAGTTCAACAAGAATCCAACTTAGAAAGGGTGAGGATAAGACAATGTGATTTCATAATTAATTCTGAATCTGCACAGTCACCGACTGCCCTAAAATTAAAGAAAACACTTCATTTGATTGAAGAAAAGCGAGTCGATCCAGGTAAAGGGAAACATTTAGAAGAAGGTAATCTGATCCCTGTCTCTCAAACACTGAAAATGGATGAAAAATTCCATAAGGCACAAAATATAATAATAATATAAAGGGGGAGTTATTGCTCAATGAGTATAAAGTTCTAGTTATGTAAGATGAGTAAGTTGCAGAGATCTGCAGGCACAACATAGTACCTGCAGTTAACAGTACTATATTGTGCACTTAAAAATTTGTTAAGAAGGTAGAGATCTTCATTTTGTTGATGGTTTCCTTTGCTATGCAAAAAATTTTTGTTTGATGTAGTCTCATTTGTTTATTTTTTCTTTTATTTCCCTTGCCCGAAGAGATATATCTGAAAAGAAATTAATAGTAGCAATATCAGAGAGATCACTGCATATGTTTTCTTCTAGAAGTTTTATGGGTCTTACATTTAAGTCTTTAATCCATTTTGAGTCTTTTTGTGTATATGGTGTAAGAAGGTGGTCCAGTTTCAAATATCTGACGAATTTTCCCAAAACCATTTGTTGAAGAGACTGTCTTTACCCCATTGTATATTCTTGCCTCCTTTGTCATATATTAAATGAGCATATAGATGTGGATTTATCTCTGTTCTGTTTCATTGATCAATGTATCTGTTATTATGCCAGTACCATGCTGTTTTGATTACTGTAGCCTTATAGTATAGTTTAATATCAAGTAATGTGATACCTCCAACTTTGTTCTTCTTTCTCAAGATTGCCTTGGCTATTCAGGATCTTTCATGGTTCCACATATAAATTTTAGGATTATATGTTCTTGCTCTCTGTTAATGCCATTGGTATTTCAATAGGGATTGCATTGAATCTGTAGATTGCTTTGGGTAGTATGGCCATTTTAATGATGTTGATTATTCCTACCCATGGGCATGGTGTATGCTTCCAATTATTTGTATCTTCTTCAATTTCTTTTTACAATGACATAATTTTCTGAAAACAGGTCTTCTACCTTCTTGGTTAATTTGATTCCCATATTTTATTGTTTTTGGTGCAATTGTAAATGAGATTGTTTTCTTAATTTCTCTTTCCAAAAGTTCATCATTGGTGTATAAAAATGCTTGAATATTAATTTTGTATCCTGCTACTTTACTGAATTCATTGATCAGTTTTAACAGTTTTTTGGTGGAGTCTTATAGAACACCTGATATCATCATCATCATAACAGATCCATGTCATAAATGGATTCTTCTTATTTTTCAATTTAGATGCCTTTTATTTCTCTTTCTTGTCTGATTGCTGTGGCTAGGACTTCCAATATGATATTGAACAGAAGTGGTAAAAGTGGGCATCCTTGCCTTGTTCTCGATCTTAAGGAAAATGCTCTTAGCCATTCCCCATTGAGCAAGATGTTTGCTGTAGATTTGTCATATATGGCCTTTATTATGTTAGTGGCACATCTCCTCTATTCTCACTTTGCTGAGAGCTTTTATCATAAATGGATGCTGGATTTTGTCAGATGATTTTTCTGCATCTATTATATGATCATATGATTTTTATCTTTCGATTTGTTAATGTGGTAGATCACATTAATTGATTTGTGGATATCGTACCAACCTTGCATCCCAAGAATAAATACAGCTTGATCATAGTGTATAATATTTTTAATGTATTGCCGAATTCAGTTTGCTAATATTTTGTTGAGGATTTTTGCATCAATGTTCATAAGAGATATAGGCCTACAGTTTTCTTTTTTTGTAATGTGTTTGTCTGGTTTTGGAATCAAGGTAATGGTGGCCTCATAAAACAAGTTAGGGAGCCTTCCCTCTTCTTGAATTTTTTTGGAAGAGTTTGAGAAGAATAGATGTTAATTCTTCTTTGAACATTTTGTAAAATTTTCCCATGAAGCCATCTGGTCCAGGGCTTTTGTTTTTTGGGAGTTTTTGATTTGATTCAATTTCCTTGGTGGTAATTGGTCAGTTCACATTTTCTGCCATAGAGAAGCGGTTAAAATTCATTCTTGGTCTTACTAATTACTAATGGATTTTTAATACTCTATTTGTTTTAAAACTAACTTATATGGAGGAACTGAGCAATAAGTCTTTCTCGCTCTTAATCAATAACGATCATGATAGTACGAGCATCGTGGTCTTTTCAGCAAACAATGCTTCTGACATGGCCCTATGTTTTGGGTTATACCAAAACTCCTACTATTTACTCATTGCTTCGAATAACATAAAATAAGTTAATTTTTAAAGAAAAAAGACACTGATCAAAAATAAAGGAACAAATCATCATAACTGAATGTATTTGTTCTTACTTCCAAATTCAAGGTAATTTTAATGAATATTTAGCTCTGTCCATCCAGGAATAAAATTTTAGATTTTAGTTTTCTTAATAATATCTAACATATTTTCTTTGCCATGAAGAATTATGACATAATAAGCTCTAGTCTGATAGTTGCAGGTCAAGATAGTGTATATAATTAATTTGAATATTCCGCTTGGAAAAGGCTGCTTGAATCTGTATTGTCAGTCTCAAGTTTTTATTTTGCTCCTCACAGAAAATCTAACGTGAGCACCTTTTTCCTAAAAAATACTTCCTGTTTTGAAATTTGGAAAAGCACAGTGTTCTATATATAGTTTATTCACCTAACCCCCATAAAGTAAAAAGATATGCACTCTGCACTTTGACCATACTCACGATTTCCACTGTTGTATCTGTTTAGTCCTGACTCATGACTGGGTGGTAAATTTTAAACTTTCAACCGTTCTCTGCAGTTAAGCCCGAAAGAGCGTCCAGTTGTTGCTCTCACTCACATTGTAGCGGGACTTTCCCTGATGTACCAAATGTGGATGCTTCATCAGCAACATTGAAGTTCTTTTTCCAGGTTATATTGGAATGATCTCAATATAAGCGACTAGAAAATTTCTTCTCCTGAAGCATACATACTCAATAATCAA
This sequence comes from Pteropus alecto, assembly GCF_000325575.1. NCBI lineage: Eukaryota > Metazoa > Chordata > Mammalia > Chiroptera > Pteropodidae > Pteropus > Pteropus alecto. Next base: position 3,013,410 of record NW_006431956.1, on the reverse strand, counting down.
CAAAACAAAAAGTCATCCAACATTTTCCACTAATGTATGCAATACACATATGCTGAGATGATTTTCCCTCTGCTCATCATTGGTTTTATCCATCTACAGTGTAAAATGTCTGCTGATACATACCCACCAGAATGAGTGCATCTCATACCGAAGGCACAAAGTCCACGATGCTGTTTCGTAAAGCAATTTACTCAATACCTTATTTTGCTTTCTGGAAAAACAAAAACAAAAACAAAAACAAAACCCACAAAATGTCATTAATTTACAGGCAGCTTTTTCAAGATTTTTGGAAATAATCCATGCCACTTTTTGTTTTAAAATGTAACCTTCAACAGTCCCCTGTAGTCCTCATCTCCACTCTAATGTTTGCAATGAAGGGAAGCGGTATTTTTATTTTTTTTTATTCATGGTAAGAACTTAAGTGAGTTGACTGTGGGCACGACGTTGTATGGCAAATCTCTAGAGCACATTCCTCTGGTGTGGCTGAAACATCATAGCCTTTGAGCAGAACTCCCCATTTCTCCCGCAAGCCAGCAGCCCCTGGCAACCACCAGTCTACTATCTTTCTATTACCTTGATGATTTCAGATTTCTCACGCAAGTGGAATCCTGTAATAACTGTCCTTTTCTGGCTTATTTCACTTGACATAATGTTTTATCCATGTTGTCACGTGACAGGACTTCCTTCTTTTTATGGCTGAATAATATTCCCTTGTATATATGTCCTACATTTTCTGTATCCTTTCATCCATTGATGGACACTTAGGTTGTTTCCGCATCTTGGCTATTGTGAATAATGCTGCAGTGAACATGGGGTGCAGATCTCTCTTCAAGATCCTGACTTCAGTGTTTTGGATAAACACCCAGGAATGGGATTGCTGGAAGTAAGCAATACTTTGTATTGGAAATGATTCTCTGTCCTTTTGCTGAAAACTTCAATCAATATACTGGAGAAACCATAGTTGTTTGCTAAATTTATTTTAAATGAATAGTCTTATGTAATTATTTGGTGAAAAATCAGGAAATTCAATACTCTAAATAGGCTTGTGGGACACTACTTTAATAAATTTTTCATAATTACTTCCCCTATTTCTTATTTATACATATATATACACACACTAATATAATAGAAATATACTTATATATAATAATATATATTAGTATAATATATATGCTTTTATATACATATATATATACTTCTATATACATAATATAGAGATAGATAGTATATGTAATGTGTTAGTACACAAGTATCACACTCACATATTTCGTCCCCCCAGTGCAGTAATATGTGCATTGACAGTACAACATATCACAATAGTAACGATAAAAAGTATTTAAGAAATACAACTCAGGAGAGGTACTGAAAATAGTAACTGAGGTAAACTGTACCTGTGTATAGCCTGTTAGCTAAGGTTGACTAATTAAATCAATCTTAGCTCAGGAGTAGCTTTGGAATGTATGTTTTTAAAGGTTTTTTCTCCAAGATGGCAGATCAGGCTCACTACTGTATCTTGACTTACTCCTGAGATACAATTTTAATGATAGTAGAGGAATAAAGTAGGTGTAGAAAATAACTGAAAAAAAAAAATCTTTAGTAGCATTCTTAGATCAATATGAGAAGACACACACAGAGAGAAAGAGTCAGTGGAAAAGAATGGGATGCTGTGGAAAGGGAGCTCATAGAAGTTAAATCACCAAATAAAGTTCAGACACAGACTTGGAAGATAAATGCAAGAAAACTAGAATACGAAAATACAAGATGGAAGTTAAGAGATACAGATGATCTGTCTAGGAGTCCCAGCATCACGCTACTAGGAATTCTAGCAAGAAAGCAGAGAAAACAGATAGAAAAAAATTAAAGTGAAATAATAAATATCACTCAGAGCAGAAAAGAAACTGGAGACATTGAATTGCAAGGGCCCACTAAATACCAGTTTAGATGAACTGGATAGATCCATATTATGTTGTTAAGAACAAATCAGTAAACTGCTGAGAAGGTCAGTAGCATGCACTGATACATCATAAAATATTACACAGTAAGATGAGAAATAAGTGTGTAAAAAAGTGGTCTGTAGTCACATATAACAGAGAAAATCAGATTAATTATAACGTACTTCAAAATGGTAATTTACATAGCTCTCTGTGGTCATTTTACTGTCACTGAAAATGCCCTCCTTTACCTAAAATTATGGTTAATAATTTACATAAGTATTAAATATTTAGAGATATAAGCACGAAAAATCAATTTTTGTTATCATTTCTCATTCTAAAACACTTGTTTTCATGCACACATTTTATTAAAAGTAGCAAAAACTTCTTTAAATACATATGATACATATATGTGTATATATATTATAGTAAACAGATGGAAAAACTGAGTTTAAGTAATTGCTTTTAAAGTATATTCTGAAACTCAGTTTCTTCATCTGTAAAATGGGCAAAATAATGGTACCTACACTTATAATAACTTTCAGAAATAAAGGCACTACTACCTACAAAGTGATTGGGACAATGCCTGACACTAAGTCATTGCTTGGAGACCATTAGGTATTATTGTTAGGACATTGGAAAGGAGGCAAATTTATCTTAATTTTAGAGGATATGGTGGTGGTGAAAAATAGAAAGCATATAGATAGACAAAGACAGAATGCATGAAATCTGGTTGGTTATGAAAAACAAGACTGGAAATAGTGTAGAACACAATGTTTTTACCTTTTAATTTAAGTCCTTTTGTACTATTTAATTTTTAAGCATATTCATGTGTAGGTAAAATGACTTCCTTGAAAATTTGCTTTCATTGTATGCATTTGCTTATTCAGGATCTCATAGGCCTGTACATAATAGACACGGAGTAAACATTTGTGGTTGAGTTGATTATGAGGGAATAATTTGTAGAATCTTAATTATCTACTCACTCTCAACACTGACTCTGAAAAAAAATTGCTACTATGAGAGCCTAGATTAGCAAAACTTTGATACTGTAACAATAATTTAATTATTTGCCCTCACAGATTCACAATCAAAATGCTGTATAGAAATAATAAAAATATTATTCATTCATTTCAGCCAGCATGCTATATTTATTTTTATTTCAGAATTGAAATCCCCCACCTTTTCCTATGTCATTTAGGGATCTTTCTGAGAAAAAAGGACATTACATGACTGGAAGTTTGGTCCTCATCCTAGGATTCTGCCAAATCCTGCCATTGGCTTCCTGGTTATCATTATATCACTCATTAATTTTTGTACATGAATGGGGGATAAAGGTGATGGTTCTTCCGATTACTTACCTAAAGGAATGTAGTGAAATTCTCCATCAGGCCTTGCAAGGGAAGAACTGATCTGGAGTCCTGACCTTACCATTTACTAGATAAATCTAAAATTTAGTCTCTTCCTTTTCCCTGGAGGAGATGGGTGTAGAGTGGAGTAATTATATTTACTCCAGTTGTCACGGGTCTTACATGAAATAAAAGCATGTGCAAGTGTCTTGGAAACTGTGCATTATATCAATGACAACGTTTTGCCCAGACTTAAAGGAAACAATGCTAATTATTATTCTGCTTAGAGTAGATGTACTAGTGAAATCAGAAAAAAAAAATCATAATAATTATCATGTAATTTCAAACCCAGAACATCCCATCTGTCATGTAATCTGTAGCAATAATATAAAATATTAGTGAGAGTAAAAATTAAAAAGTTTCCATGAACTTGGCTAAGTAATCAGTTTCATATTTTGGCAACTCATAATTATTCTTTTGGAGAAAACTAGGGGTGATATTCTATGAGTTTTGGTAGAAAATATTAAGCATGAACTAAAAGTCTGTTGACCTAGGATTCTTCATCTTTGCATTATGAAGAAAACTTAGAAAAATTAGCTTACAAAAGAATATTGCGTCTTTAACTGTTACAATGCACATTTGTGTGTACTGAGCATTTTTTAAAAATTGCATCAGACTTCTATTTTTATAGACTGTGGCAACATGCTTAATCAGAATATATTCATAGAGCCTTGTCTTGAAGAATAATTTTGAAGAATAAAATGAGAAAGAAAACTATGCTTGCAGAAAAAATTAAAGTCACAGTTTGCTACCTGGGCTTCCACCGAAACAAGAGAATGCATTTCTATATTTAACTTATATCTTAGATTATGTTCCTGAATGATACTCTGGCTTTCGCTGCAACATCCGTCAAATCAAACTTTAACTGTTTACAGTTTCTTTCCCCCTTGAAATCGCAGTAACAACTCTTTTCCTGGGGGTAGGAGAGAGAGGTTATGCTATAAAAGCTATCTTAAAATGAGCATTTTATTTATGCTGTTTTTATTGAACCTAGAAAAAAGGTTGGAAGTGTTGAAACTATTCAGGACCTTATGCCATCTGCCCTTATTTCATATGTTCCCTCATATGAGTTGGAACAAAGGAGTGGGCTGGATGGAATTAAAGAATGTATATATAAAAAAAAGTAGTGATCAAAAGCTACTGATAAGGGAAGCCAGTGTGCTCCTGGGTGATGTGTGTATTCAACTCCAGGCTGACTCCTCTTATGCTAATACAGCCAATTTCCTCTTTTATTTCATTTCTGGAGCCTGAATCTGCGATCTCTGATAAGGTTCCCAAGGATACCGCCTTCACTCACAAACGGGGAGGGGGCAGGGGAAGTGGGTGATGGAGATGTGTAACTCGGAGAGAGCACTAGTGGATGAATAATTTAAAGCTCCGCCCGGAGATTTGAGGCAAAATGCAGAGATAAGACACACCACAGGGTCTTCTCTGTTTATTCAGAGCTTCATCTTCCACTGACAGCTGACCTCCAAGGTCAAGGGTATGATGGGAAATGGAAAAAACAGTGGGAAAAGGTACCTCACATCCCAGAAGAAAGTAGTGATTTACTTTGTGTCAAATGAAAAATTGATCTTTTTATTTAACTACTTCATTGTTGCTGTTCATCAATGGAAAACCTGTGATTGAAGGAACTTTGCATAAACCACAGTATATTCCCAAGATATGGAGACACTCCCACAAGGTCTTTCTTAGCAACTTCAGCTTGACACGTTTTCATACTGTTTCATAAGGAAAATTTTAAGGTCAGATTTAACTCTGAGTAACAGAAGTGTGTATCACTTAAGACCTCGAGTGACAAACACAATATCTGGATTCAAAGGCGGTTTGATCTTTAGTTTCTCTTGGGCAAAGGATATGTTTCCTTAGCTTCCTACCTTTTTAACTTTGTATAAAAAACGGCTTCTCTTTTCCCCCTCATTACATTTTTCTGGAGGCTTACATAATCCTTTCTGCAGCCTAACACAACATCGCATACATTGAACCTAATCAAATCTTTGTGTTTTTACTAGTGTGCTTCCCAAATCCCTGAATCTAATAACTCTTTGCAGTTCAGAAAATTTGAAGCCATTTGTCCTGGCTGGACCCGTGTTGTTAGTTTTAGGATCTTACAAATTCTGACCATAAGACATGCGCTTCGGAAAGCTCCGCTCCCCATTATCAAAACCGGCTGCTCCACGGGTCCTATTTGTTTCCATAGGGTGCAGCCATGACCTCTGTGGAGAGAGAGGCAATGTCAAGTGCTTCTCAGGGCTGGTTTACATTTCCCTCGTCGTCTGAAACTGCTGTTTCTGCTTTCCTCTGTTTGGATGTTGCCCATGTTTTCATTCCTGAGCAATCATACCTTTTATCTTTTTTAGATAAACATGAAAACATACTAAGGTCACCGCTGGGTGAGAGGTAAGATGTGCGTGACTGCCACCCAGCCTTAGCGAGTCTTTTTTTTTCCCCCTCCCTGTCTTGACAAACACTCCTTGAGGGTTCCAGTGGAGTGAGACAAGTCAGAAGTGTGACTCACAAGCTGGCCACATTGAGGGCCCGTACAGGTTGTCCCTCCAGGGCGCCGTTAGGGTGGCGCCAGCCTGCTCGGCTTTTAGCACGCACTTTGCCCATGTCCCACTTTTTGTTTTTTTTCCGACATTCTTGTTTTCATATGTAGAATCTATCAAAGCAAATGCAAGGTGCGCTACACTTACTGATTCCTGGGTTCGTTTTATGCATTTTTGCCAAGGCTTAAAAGAAAACCACACCCTTTATTCTCAGCCTGGCCCTCTTTTTTTTTCCTTCCTTCCTTCCTTCCTTCCTTCCTTCCTTCCTTCCTTCCTTCCTTCCTTCCTTCTTTCCTTCCTTTCTTCCTTCACTCCTTCCTTATTTTGGTTTCTAACAATTATAAATTGAGGGCTGACTTGTTAGTTCAATCATGCACCTTTTAGTAAATCCAAGTGCATTTGAGTATTAAGCATTTAATATCACTCCCAGGGGCAGACAGTCCCAAAGAGCCAAGGGCATGGAAGGCATGAAAAATTTGTTTTACTGCCCTGTAATCAGCCTTAACCGTGACCTGTCACCCCATACTAGATTGCCTGGGGTCTTTCTGTGTCAGATATCATATACTAGAGACTCAAACTTAGTACAAATGAAAATTAGATTTAAATTACTAAGCAAATTTTCATTCCAATTTTAAACAAAATTTAATTACCTGCCTCCGGAAATAAGAGTCATGTTTAACTAACACCAGTAGCCCTGTCTCTCTTCCTTCCTTCCTTCCTTCCTTCCTTCCTTTTTTCTTTCTTTCTTTTTCTTTCTCCTTCCTTCCTTCCATCCTTCCATCCTTCTTTCATTCCTTCCTTCTTTCCTTTCTTCTTTCCTTCCATTCTTTCCTTTTTTTTTTTCCCCTGAGTAGTCAGAAAAATAATGAGAGAGTGCACACATATTGAAACACAAAGTTTTCGATTAGAATGGGTCCCTGATGACTGCTATAAATGGAATCAAAACATGAACTTTGGGGGCAATGACAGAATGCAGTGCTTTAAGTTAGCCCTATGGCAAGTTATTGACTTAGAAATCAGATGTATAGTTTCATTTTGACCTTGAGGATCATTTTTGAAACAACAAGGTATAACTTTGATTAACCATTAGTGAGAGTGGCAAGTTGGTTCCTTATTATTTGCCCCTTCCTTAGTGACTACAGTCATATTAGTTTTTCTGTCAACAAATTGTACTTTATTGTAAACTTTTCAATAAACCAATGAGAAAAGTGCCCATTTTGTGTATAATGTTTACTAAATTGTTTCTAAAACATAGAGCATAATAGCTCAGTACACTAAATATTACATATAACACATGATATGTCATATTCATTTTATTCTAAAAAATGACTTTTTAAAAATTATCAGCTTTCAAAGGGTTTCTTCTCTTTTTCCTCCAAAACTACCACTGTATATAATTTTTTATTTTTAAATAAAATAAAATAAGTAGCTAGTGCTCAAATACAAAAGTGTAATTTTTCAGTTAAAAGTGATATTCAGATTGAAGGAAGACATCAATTATATAAATAAGAACAAGCTTATAACCATAAATAGACTAAACTATAAGAAAAAGATAGTCTTCAGCTAAAAGGCCCTTCCTCTCAAGTCTGTTTTTAGAAGGTAGATTTCCTGTTCCATAAAATAATAAAGACTTAGTTCATTCTCACAAATGTATATATTGATAATCACAAATTCAATTTGGGGCAAACATTAAAGATATCCTGGTACAAACTATTTTAGAGAAATTAGTGGCAAAGTCTATACCGAAATTTCATTTCCACCTAGTCTGGTGGTCTCTCCACCCATCCTCAAATTATTTTTGTTAATATGATTAAACGAGAAACTGCCAATTATCATAGCATGGGCCTGTTAAAGGGCCGGAATTCATTCATGTTCTTAGACCCTTAGCCTCTGATTTTGCTTTCTAGAACAACTCAACTACTCTGTTCACAGCTCAACTTTATGAAACGTTTAGGCTAAATAATTCAGTGCACAGTCATGAATAGGTTAGATAAATTACCCAAGCTTTAAGCCTTTACATTTTTTAACTTTGTCGGTTCAGAAATAATGTCTTTCCACAACAATAAAAGTTAATGTTGCAGTGACTGTGAGTTTCGTCGTGTATGAACAGAGGAGAGGAAAACAGGGGAAACGGTCTTACAGAACTAATGAACAAACATCTGTGTTTACCTACTTTCAATTTAAAATAATTAAAAATAAAATAAAATGATTTAAAACGGCAACAGGAGTCACTGCATTGAAACTGCTTTAGCATGGATGAACTAAATTCAAAGAATTGTTAATTAGAATTTTAGATGCTTGAAGAATATTTAGTTTAATTCCCTTGTTTTAAATTCAAAATCCCTGAGGGTCCAAGAAATTAAATAATTTGCCCAGGAAAGTAGAGCCAGCTTGTAGTAGAGTTGGAAATCGAACTCATGTCCCCTCATTCTTTCTAGTACAGATGTAGAGAAGTGGGAGGTTTATGGGCAAAAGGTATATATGCGAACCCTTCTTTATATTTCAGAGGCTGTTTGAAAATAGGAAGGGATGCTTTTCCTGCAAAAGCCTTTTTCTGCGGTGGCTTTTCAGCATTCATCTAGTTTGATAATCTATGCATTCTTTAGATTATCATAGCTTCTCTTTTCTATCCTCGAATCTATGATTCTGAAGTAGGAAAAAATGTAACTTTCAGTTTTAACACAATTATTTCCATATAACTTAGTATTACAAAGTCTTGGAATTTATCTGTGGCTGTATCTTTTTTAAATTTAAAAATTTAAATTAAATTTAGGTATATCTTAGTTTAAAAATAAACACCAGTCAAAATAAAACATACAAAGAAATAAACAAATATCAAGCCTGTCCTCTCCTTTGCTGTATAATTTGTTTACACCCACACATCACTGTATGTCCCTGAGTTCCAGTTGTCCATTTCACATGTTTTAGATTTGAGTTCAAATTTGCTGAGGGACACCACTTGCTCTATAGAAGATTCTTGGCACCCAAGAAGCATTATTTATCAGTTTCTTATGGCAGGGACATTTTTACTGAGCATCATTGTGCAAAGCACTTTACTCCACCTATGGGAATATTGGCAGTAGGGTGTTTAGTCATTAAATTAAGGAGAAACATATTGCTCTCGGCTCTTTCCTGGGGAAATGAATCTGGCTGTCTGTGTCATACCCTGTTTTGCTTCCCTTGGGTGAATTAATCCATACATAAAACCAAATCTGTGGGGTGGTTTCCCTCTTATCTCTACTATTTGGATTTTGTTTCAGATTTGGGAAATTGATTTGCTCTAAGAGTTTAACTTTCAAGGTCACTCATTTTTTTTCTACAGCATTCAACATTGCTAATACATCAATCACAGTATGCGGTTCGTTTAAAATCCTATAGTTCATTATTGATATTAATGCATTTTGATCATTTGTTATATGTTATTATTACAGAATATTACTTGCATGTAGTCTTATGAAATGTTATTCTGCACATACAATTTAGGATTGAATTTATGTCTTAGTTCATTTTAGGCAAACAAAAAATGTTCTTTATAAATTTATTCTTTGTAAACATCTCGTTCTTACATTTAGTTTTATTTATATGGTATGTGTTATTTAAAGTTCTAATTTTAGAGGTCAATGAATCTGGGAAAAAATATATTAGATTTAAAATTTTGTGAATTTTTTCTGCATGTGCCCACTTAGTTGAACTCTTCCCCTATCGCCTATTTCTTCTTCTCTCAAAGAAAGAAAAAAATTCACATTGTCACTTAAACATTTTTCTCTCAGATTTTATTAGGTTCCTTTTTTTACTAGTACTTTTGTAATAAACACTTATAAAGAAGAAAGAGACTAGCAAATGATTTGTAGCTTTATTACCTAAAATCATCAAAGTAATTCTACTTCCTCTGGACCCAAAATACGTATTATCTTTTTCAGAATTAAGTTTAGCCTTCCGTGGGTAGACATTTTCAGTCTTAATGCTGCCTTTTTTTTCATGTTTGGAAGGATACGATTTGGGGGAAACGTTTTTGATCAACTTAAAAAAATAAAAAAGCAAGTATATTTTAGCCACTTTTCATTAAATAATATGGACATGTGTCTCTTTCATCTAGTTATGTGTGAGTCTAAAATGGCAGCACCCTACCATGTGTGAACTATGACCTCAGTAAGGTTTAATTCTCCTCATTGAGATATTCCTAAATTTGTTCATCACATGACTCTTCCTATTCTTCCAACAGAAAATGTGTTAGTGCTTGTTGAGGCTTACAACTTGGAGCTGTGTTTATGAGAGGTCCTGTCAGTTCTTAACCGCAAAGTAATAATCCTCTGTGTCTGCGTTCTCTGAATAGGACTCACCTTTCCTACTCATCCATCTACCTAAACAGTCACTTGTGTTTCAGATGCACATTCAGAACCTTGGATCTCACACAGCAAAGGTTCACAAAAAACTAAGTGAGATGGCAGAGCTTGGACTATCTTATAAAATATTAGTTTGCTTGTTAGTCATGAAAAACACATAAAAGATTTGGAAAACTAATTTAAATTTATCACATAACATTTATTGAGTATAAATTAAATGGTACTGGTTTTTTAGAGTATTTTAAATATATTTTCAAAAACTACGCTTAGCAAAAAACCGTAAGATATTTTATAAGGTGATATCTTTTTTTTGGACTGAAAGAAAAATAAAAACAAGTATAGATGCTGCTAACCTTACTATTTAGCTTTCAAGAGAAATAGCCATAAAGGAGGTTGTTTTTGAAACAGTAAATGCTACTTTAGAGATATATTTAGAAAATAGTCACTGTTTTATCTTGAAAAATTATAGATGATTTAATATAACTGTTCTAACCAAATTAAACCATTTTGATGAGATCTTTCAAAAACTTTGTATTTATCTGTCTACTTGTGTTTTAAAACATTTAACTTTATTAAGAACAGAAAATATGAAAATCCTATGTTAGGCATTTATGAATAAACTAAGATAAAAACAATAGACAGAAATCATTTTCATATCAAAATACTAAAAGAATTTTTGAAGCACTGAAATGTATTGAGAAATAAAAGTTTTTATCATTTTTTTCTTTTAAAAACAGCTATAAATGAGAAATAAAGTGAAATAACATGTATGACACGGCATTTCACATAAGAATATAGCAAAGAGAGAGACCTAGCTCTTGTGTAACTAAAGCAATTCACTAAAGCAATACAACTTTATTTAACATGCCTTATTTGGAAAAGCTTTACGTGTTAAGTTATATAATTAAGCAAATAATTAAAAGAAAAGAGAAATAGATAAGCAAATTGAAAATCAAACATTTAAAATAAAGAATATGAGTGCCTAAATCAGGGTTTGTTTAAATGTTATTGAACATAAGATTCTAAACTCAACATAAAGGGCATAAAATGCTAGATATTAAAAAGAACACTAATAATAAAAAAAAAGTCGGCCAATATTACTTTCATCCTTTTCTCTGTACCAGTGAGTTTTTTTTACACACCCCAATGCCTTATTGAGTCAGTGTCATATCCTGTGTAACCGCATGATACATTTTTTTATTTGGTTCCACAGGATGTAAGACTGACATTCTGATTTCACAGAGAAGATATGGATTCATAACAAAGGGCTTAAAATTAGGGTGTTTTTTCCCCCATCACTATTGCAATTACAGATGACACTCAGTTTTCAGAGCGAAATTATCTGTAGTTTAATTTGATTCTGTAACATGTTTAGAGGTTGAAATTTAAGTTCACCGATAAAGTAACTTCTTTTGGATGAAACTTGAAGATGAAGAGACAGATAAAACACCCAGGGCAATATCAATACAGAGCAGGTACAAATGACATAGATCTCAGGATGGAACAGTGAAAGGGACAAGGATCTCTCCTCATATCTCTTACTGGGGATCACAGGCCCTTTACTTAACATGATGGTGGCCACATTGTCTTGCTTATCTAGTAATATGTTTTATTTGTTTAGAATAAATTCTAATGATACCACCTTGTGATTGTGGTGGGGCACGTTTTTCTCTACTGCTGATTATGAAAAGATAGAGCCGAAGAAGGTAGAGAAAGCAGGGTGGGATCTGAGTGGCTCAGTAATTATATCCTAATTGAATAATCAATGTCTGACCTTCAGACAGTCGAGGAAGGACAGAGTGGACCATCTACTTAAGCCTGAAGACTCAATCCCCTGGACTTAAGGGTAAAAGCCCTTCCCACACAGCCATGAAAGGGCTGGCAGATGTGGAGAGGGCTGGGGTGGCAGATGTGAGAGGGTCATCAGATAAGCCACTTCCTTTCTTACTTTTTCTGTCTAGATTCTGGCCTTTAGGACTCTAGGAAATTCAAACTCATCTTATCTCTATGAATATACTAAATTTCACTGTTAGAAGAAAGCTAGCACTCTTAAAGCCATAATCTTCTTTCAATTAATGTTTTTTTGTTGTGTTTTTCTGCCTCCTAAAGTCACTTTACATTTGTACAACTTCATAGGGTGTTGGGTAGTGCTCATAGCAACAATTACCTCATTATCATAATTTCCAAAATCCCTGTGAAACACAGAAAGATGATATAATAATTCCCACTTAGACAATGGAAACAGGTAGGCGCCAGAGGCTTAGAAGATGAGATAATTACTCATAGGGTTTCCTGACTCTTATTCAGTGCCTTTTCAGCAAGTTTGCTTTGTTTCTCTAAAAACGGGTATTTCTCAGTTCTGGCCTTGACCAGGTGTTCTTCTCTTTCTTTGCGTTCTGCCTCGGAGATCTCACTTCTTCCAAGCTCAGTTCTGACTTCCAGTACTACTCATTTGCAGGTCAATAGTAAGATACTTTTGACAACACATTTAATTATTTGACTTGTCAAGTAAGTATGCTATGCAGACAATAAGTATGTCACATAATTTATAGCTTCCTCTCTGCTTTGCAAACAGTGGGTACTAAATTTAAGTTGTTCTACGCACGGTCATCATAAAATAAATACGGTTCTTATGAGGTTTAACTGGAAATGTCCACAAAATAGGGTTTGTGACAGAAGTTATCACATTTCTCAGATGGTCATGAATGAGGAGACAGTGAGTATCCTCAGACTCCAAAGGAGACGAAGCTGCATTTCACAGTGTGAACCAAGCTGAGGGTAAAGATTCCTTTCTAAAAAAAATTAAAGCTTTAAGATTATAGGACATCTGTCTTACAAATCTATCTTAAAAAACAAGACTTCCACAGTCAAATACATTTCGTACTGGAATCAAAAACAAAAACAAAAACAAAAACAGATGGGTGCTCAGGTTTTGTAAAAATGCAACTTACCACGTAAAGAGGGGGGCGATTATCATCCCAGCGTCTGCATAGCCGGCTTCCTTCCTACCGTCCAAACTACACTTGTAAGCAATTTTCTTTTACTTCATGAGCCCTGCTAACTTGCCACACTTTTCTGTTTTTTTCTTCTCTGATTCTTCACTGAAATTCAGGACAAGGCCCTTTTCTTCATAGCACACATTTTTTTTTCACTTTGCATGCCTACAGTACCAACACACACTGTAGATATATGTTGTAGTTGCTTAATTCTGCCTCCGTGTGTATAAAATAAATGCGTATCTTCTATCCTCTACAACACTGAGTGCTTGCCCAGAGATTCTAGTTACTTATTTTTATTCCTGAGGACTTGGGTCAGTGTGATGAGTAAACACTTAACAAATGCTTGGTTGATTAATACATGTGCAAATGAATCAGCCAATGAGAACAACTAGACTTTGTAAGAATATCCGCGTGGAGGGAAAGCACGCACATGCGAGCTGGGGCAGCGCGTGTTGTTGATTATCCGAGCACTGGCTGGGTTGCATTAAGATGAGGGGCTGGCACAGGACTGCTTCCTAATTCAATCTACCCCCCAGCAAACGAGGAAGGAGGCTCCGCTTGATTTGTGATGAAGTACTGAAAGAGACATTACTGGGTGTCTAATGACAGGGAGATCCTGCTCTGTGAACTCACAGACTCTTTGGTTTGCTAGAAAGGATTCGTGTTGTGGAGAAAAGGATGTAGAAGGGACACCCTTCCACTTAACATCCGGGGAGATAAGTACAGGAATAATTTCCAGTCAAATAGAGGAGTTTACAGCTCCCTTTTCACAAATTCATTTGAAATTGAGAGACGATTGCAAATTACTTGGGCTCCAGCTAACCATCCAACACTACCAGTGCACATTTCTGTTGTGAAAACAAACAAACAAACACAAAACAGAAAGTGTTCGATGTAGGAGTCACTTGCGTTTGCCATGAGAAAGGAAATTAAGCTAACGGTTAAGATCGGTCAGCTTCAGTAGCGTCATCGAGCGTTCATTGGTCCGTGTTCCTGCATTAGGTCCCATTCAGAGTAAATTATGAAGCCCTGCCTCTTCTTGCATGCCCATGCCTTTGAGCCGGCTTCGACTCCTGGCCACCCTGTGAATGAGTGCCGGCCACAGTGTCCCGTCCTCAGCAGCTCTGTTCAGACTCATGCCTATGGCTGCTTTTATGGAGTCAGTCCATCTCTTGTTCGGTCTCCCTCTTTTCCTGCTGCTGTCCATTTTCCCCAGCACCCCTATACTTTCTGAAGAACCCTGCCTTCTCATGATGGACCCAAAGTAGGGCAGCTTCAGTTTTGTTTTGTTTTTTACGTCCAGCGCCGTCTCAGGCTTACTGTGCCTGTGTAAGACCCACTTACTTGCCCTGTCACTATGGCCCTTATTCCCTCTATATGCTTGTAATTAAAACGTGACACTGACGAGTCCATGCCGCATTTGCAGAGTTACGCAGTGAACAGATAGAAAAGGTAAAGCGCCTAAATGGCTAAGCGCGTTCTGAGGGATGGTGATTGACACGGAGCGGCAGGATTTGTGTTTGGAGTTGGAGAGGCCAAGTGAAATCGTTACCTTTCTTGCCTTGAGTCAAGGAGAGTTTTATCTGCGGTTTAACACCTGCTCCCATCAGATGTCTAGGTAATCACGTGGAGCCAGGAAAAGGAACCCCTTAGAAGAAGACCTGAGAGCCCCGTGCCGTGTCGTGGTCATTACCAGGGCGGGTGCGGAGACGAAGTGGGGCGTCTCCGCAGGCTCCGGGCAGGGGTTTGCATCCACACTGCCGTCAGCTCGGGCGCTCCTGAACAAGCCACAGCTTTGCAGGCGGTCATGCCATAGGCAGTGAAGGACTCGCTTACATTTTTTTAACTCCTAAAAGCACATTCTCAAGATGATGGAGTTGCAACCATGTCATCTCAGGGGAGCGTGACTGAATCTGTGTCCCTAACCCGCATCTCCTTTCCCCTGTCCCACACTCGCTCCCCTTGATGTTGGAGAGCAATCAATACTTCAGTATTTCAAGATCTGAATACATTTTTTAAGTCAGAAAATATTTGTGAGTAAAGCTCAACATCTATTGTACTTAGTCAGAATCACCCTGTCTTTTGGGCACAGCATGCTGGCTGTAGTCGATAACTTTATTAGCTAAAACAAATTTCATTTCAATATAGATATGTAACAGATTGTTCCAGTGGTAGTTTAATATGTGAACGCTTATTTGTTTTCATTTGAAAGGACAGAATATCATGAGAAAGTCCACTTTTGAGCTATTAGTCAAGAAACATCAAAGTCCAAAAGCATTGCACTAGAACATAGCGTATAAAAGTTTTAATTCTCAGAGCCACACCAATAGCCCTCTCAGCTCACATGCAACGTCCTCTTATTTTGGTCCAGATTGTGTAAGGAAATTAAAGTGCCATACTGGGAATAAGCCATATCAGGAGAAATAGATGCAATGAATGTCTCCAGATAAAAAACAATTAAGGATATTAAATTGATTAAAGTAGATCAAAGGGAGTTAAAGGGATAAAGAAAAACAATATTCCCAAGGACAAATAATTTGGGAGTGAGTCATGATAGCCCTGGAGGGAGGACAGTGGGTGGTTTCATGATAAAAGAACTTGACATTGCCAAATTTCAAGTAAGTTTCCTGCGAACCATTCCAAATAAGTTAGAGTCTGACCTCAATGCTGCTTATTTCTCATGATATCCCAAAGTAGATGGATGCTGCTGTCTCCCATATCTCCTTCTACTCTCTCTCTCTCTCTCTCTCACACACACACACACACACACACACACATACACACACACACACACACACACCCCATTTCTAAGGCAAAAGGAAGTTACGGTGCTTCTCACGTCATACCACAAGTTAGTGGAGGACATGGGACTAGAACTCATGATGCTATTGAGATTAACCTATGTCTAAACTGAGAAAAAAATGAGTAAACTCTAGTTATTAGTAGTAGATACAGATTTTATTGTTAGTCCCATGGCCACACAAAATTTTCCCTCCTGGGATATTTGGAGATTACTTGTCAGCTGTAAAGACTAGTCAACCATTGGTCAACTCTCTCAATTTCTTCCTGAAGTTTCTTACCACCATTAGCAAGCCATTAAGGGCCATTGTTGCTATTGTTATTATTTGTGAGGGGGTTACTCCTGGGTAATGACCCAATTACATGAACACGTGGTCATTGTCCCCAGGAAGCTGTGTGACGAGGAACAGTGTGAGAATCAAAACTGTCCCCTTGGGTTTGGTCCATGTAGACATGGTGTTCCTGGAAAATGTCCTGTTCCAGCCGTTGATCTCGCTGATCAGGAGTCCCGACATGCACCTCGCCCTGCCGCCCCAAGGCCCATGCCTGCTGCCGGGACATGCTGTTCCGTGGAGGTCCGCCATGTACCACGGGCTGTTAAGCTTGGTTGGATTTCGGTGTTTGAGGCTCAGAGGGAATTCTACATGCTTGGGCTTTGCAGTCACATGCCCTGGGAGGAAGGAGAGGAATTGCTGCCCTGTTTACTTTTTGGTGGAGCACATTTGGATGGCTGGTCAAAATAAGGGCAAATAGTCATCTTTGAGATCTGAACAATATAATTTTAAGAGAAAAGCTTCCATGAGTTTAGAGTCTGTCTTCAAGCACTCCTCCTCTGAAGAAACTTTTCCTCATACTGGAGGATGTCGTGGACATTGTCAGTGTGCAATCAGCAGGGATGCCTGGCAGCTACTTAAAAGGAAATACGTTCTGATCTCACTGTTAATTTTATCAACTTTGCTGTAAAAAGGCAGCCTTAGATCTACTAGAACCACCTGTGTACAGTTATTGAGCAAGTATGTTGGTTTTTTCAACTACCACTTATCTGCTAATTCTTCTATGCTAGTACTTTAAATTTTATACACTTTATCAATTTTAATTCTTTAGAAGCAAATATTTTCTCCCATAACTTATAAAGAAACTGAAGTGTTAGCGTACCTTTTGCTTCTGTAAAAAATATTACTTCACTAAAATATCTCTGAAAATATCTCCTTGTCAGTTCATTAATGGAAAAGCTAGGATTCAAAGCAGTAAATGGAAAAGCTAGGATTCAAAGCCATCTCTGTGTAGTTTCATGATTAAGGTGAGCAGAGCCCCAGCCCCAGAATGGGTGTTGATATAATGGACAATGTCAGAAGTGCCAGACTAAGTTATTCTTGTGTTCTTGCACAGAATAAATGCCCCTGTAGTAATTTGAAGTGATAAGGCATATTCTTATACCCCCTCACACACTCTCTTCCTGTCCGCAGTCACACTCTTAATCATCCATACTTTGTCCCTTCTCTGTTTTGCCCAGAGCACCTTTCCCCAGCTGTCTCGAAGGTACTCTCTTCCACTGCCTTTTTAGTCACTACCACCCCTTGATCTATTGACCACTGCGGAAATAGCTGTGGGTCTGGAGGTGCGATATCTTTTTGATTAGTGCTGGAAATGAAATCTCTGAGAGCAACCTTCAGGGTTTGAAAGTATAGACAGGTCTGGGCCCCTCACTCATGTCCTCGAGTACCTGGATTCTCACAATGCCCAAGAGACAGTACTGGTTTGTAATCTCTCTTGGTGATCAACTTCAGTTCACATGTGATGCCTTTTGGCAAGAGAGTGATTTATCAAATCCATGGGGCTATTTGGCTCCAACATAATCAGTTTTTATGTAGCCAGTTGCTTTCATAAAGTTTGGAGCATTAGAAAGACAGTTCCAAAAAGGCATCGTCATAGCTTTGTATTTCAAACCTGTGAGTGGCTGACTCAAGAACTTGCTTGGCAAATGTTAGGGACTAAAGTTGTGGGATTCTTACAGCCTTGAATTTATAGTCCTTGAATTGTGTACTCCACCCCAGTGTGCTTACCAACTAAATTAGTGGACCTATGTACGTGCTCCAGTGTCCATCCCAGGTTCTGGGTTTTCTGTTTAAAAGCAATACACCACACAGTCTTTCCTTGGCTTCACCACGCATGGTCTCAGGGACTGACAAGGACAGCACCATGTCCTAGCTTAAGGAAGCATCAACTTTTCAGAGATATTTTAGCGAAGTAATATGTTTACAAAAGCAAAAGGTTTATTATTTTTTGACAAATGTTTTTTTCCATAAAACTGTACTCCTAAAGAGCTAAGGATATATCAGTATGTTTATTAGCATTAATAAATATAAGTCTTTAGGAAAAGGAGAAGAGGTTAGAGGATTAATAATAAGAGACAAGAGAAAGAGAGGTCTGGACCAGAAGTCACTAAGTGGCAAACATCAAAGGGCTTGTTTAGAAAGGAAGTGTCATAAAAACTTAGAGCTGGAACAAGGTCAGCCACCGTTACACAGTGCTGAGCATCTTACAGCTGTTGGGAGATTTCACTTATTTCTGTTTTTACCATTACTATTACTACCATGATTACTTCACTATTCTAAGTGCTTCTACTACCACCATGGCAACTGGCCAGCGTGACACTGCACTGTGCCAGATATGATATTCGTCCTCTCATTTAATACTTTTATGGTGTGTGGATTATTATTTACCTTTTACAAAGAAAGTTTCTGGAACTCTCCTGAAGTCACAAAACTAGTAAGCCATCAAGGTGAATTTAAAAAAATCAAGGTTTGTCTTAGAAGTCAGTTCTCTTTCCACTATACCAGAAAAATTACAAAGGTGACATTTCACCCCAGTCTTCACTTCTCAGTTCTTTTCCCATCTACTTTACCAAGTGTATATAGAATTATTGATTCCCAGCAGCCCCAGTGGCTAATGGTGTTTTTAATTTCACCTTCCATCTTATCAAAACTTAACTTCAGAGGATATTAAATCAGTTTTATTCTGCATATGTCAAAAACACTCTCTTCCATGTATATGTTCAGATAATGAATTAATAAATAGGAAGAACATAGAATTTAGAGTTGTAAAACTCAGGTTATAAAACTCTAAACCTTGTGTTATTTCTAGTAAAAGTCTCCTTAGCCTCATCTCTCATATTTATACAGTGAGACCAAACGCATTTGCTCTCCTGCCACATGGGAGGATTGTATAAAAAAATGCAATCGCATATAGGAATGTGACATTTTATTGGACAGCAGTATGCATTGGCTCATTTAAAACTTAGCGACTAATTATGAGTCAAAAGGCTTTAACATTATTTATTGAATTTCAGCCATTAATGAATAGATGAGGCAAGTATCTTAAGTCGAAAGACTGTCATTCCTGGTACTTAGAGTCAGGACAAGTAGCCATCTGTCTATTCTGGGTACGCAGAAGCAGGACTGCTCATTAGGCAGAAGGAGAATGCTGGCTCAAGGACGGAGGCAGTCATAATGTCCTACTGCTCACTCTGCCAGGTCAGGTGAGGGCAACACTCTCTGTGGGACATGGCTCGGTGACCTGAGGACCAGCCCGTTAGCAATCTCGTTCCCCCGAGGAGTCCCGTGGGAACACACTTTAGCAGAGAGTGCATTCACTGTTGAGAGCTACAGCCTCAGGCATGAGGACTTTTAGAAGGGACACTCTCAACACCAATGAATTAAAAGTGACCTTCAGAAATATTTATACTTTAGGACTCATCATTCTGGGGCTTTTGTAAAGTGGATACATTTTGACTCAAGGACATAAAAAATGGGTGACTCACTGTCTTTGTATAAAGGGTACAGGCCTACCCTGGAGATAGTGCGGTTCAGTTCCAGATCACTCACACACACACACACACACACACACACACACACAACTTTAAATATTTTGCAATAGAGCAAAATATCACAATTAAAAAATTTTGTCGTGCAACTCTTTTGGTTCCCAGTGCATATAAAGGTATGTTTACACTAAACTATAGTCTACTAAGTGTGCAATAGCATTGTATCTAAAAAAGCAATGTACATACCTTAATTTAAAAACACTTTATTGCTAAAAACTGCTAACCGTCATTTGAGCCTGTGGGAAAATGGCACTGAGAGACTTGCTCAACACAGGGTTGCCACAAACCTTCACTTTGGAAAAAATGCAATATCTGTGAGGCACGATCAAGCAAAATGCAATACAACGGGGGATGCCCGTTTAGAACCGTCCGCAGGGTAGCGTCCACAGGTTTTGGCTATAGCCATTCACTCCACAGAGACCTGGTGATGCTCTTTAGACCGCTGGCCTTTGTGTGTGTATCATACATGCTGGGACTCCAGGAGAGGGAATAGCATCAAAACAAGCACAAAGAGAGCATCGACAACAGAAGGGGTGATGCTGAAACCGCATGAGATGGTTAGTATGAGCACCGTATCCCGTGGGCGATTTCACTGAGCTGTCACACTACCATTAGGGTTACAACAGTATCGATCTAAATCATCATCTGTGAACACAGTCGCATGCCAGCAGAGGAATTTTAGCAAAGAGAATTCCAGAGATTTCTAGTTCATGGTCTTAACTCAAAATCAAAATAAAGGAAGATAGGTCTTTGCAAAAATGACATCAGTAAAAGAAATACTAAGTATTAGAATTCTAATTTTTTTAGCCTAGTTTCTTCACCTGCTCACTGTCCCAAACAGTTATCCACTGTAACCTCCTTGAGACCAGGGTCTAGTTCAGATTTATATTTGTATCCACAATCAGCTACCATTTCTTATCTCACCAAATAAATGAAATAATCCTTTAAAGGTTCTCATAGAAGGTCGTAACTGTTTACATCATTTTTCAGCATTGTATTTTACATTTCCTTCTGTGATTATTTGGGGTCTGTTTCTCTATCAGGTTGCATGAGCCATAATATATCTGTTCTTTCTCATCACTGAATTCAGAGCGCCTAACATAGCTCCCAGATACAATAGATTTTCAATTACTATTTTTTGAATGAATGATGCATGAACGAATAAGTACATGGATGACTATAGACATTCAAAAGTTTGTTGAATTGAATTGGAAAAATTTAATATCACATCTTTCTGTTTAATGTTTTATATAATAATTTTTATTTGCCATTTCATGGAGATATTATATGAAAAAGCCCATAGAAATGGCTTAAGTAATAACAACATTTTTGTATGCACTAACGTGAGAGATTTTCCTGCTACTCTAAGACAGCATTTTCTAGTGCTGGAAACATTGCTAGTTGTCTACCTAGAGCCACCCCACCTCCTAATAGGGAATGATAATTTTTTTAGGAAACGCAATAGACTACATTTGTAAAATATCTAGATTATCTGGAAATGAATGGTGTCCATGTAGTATAGTCCTGTCCAAGGAGATGTAGGCAGAAGTGCATGGATTTCCATCCCTCCTGAATTAAAGGCAAAGACTTATTAAAAGAAACCTCACAAGTCATTTGTTCTTGTTTTTTTGTCTTGCTGGAAACATGGACCTTAGTCCTGGAAACACAGCAGCCATTCATAACCAGGAGGGCAGAGCGTTTCATATTTAAAGTCACCAGAGAAGGGGAAGAGCCTGACTCCATCACTGAACCAAGATGCCAGCTTTTGGCCACTGTCCCACCCTCCTTGGTTATGTCAGCAACAAATTTCTCTCTCTTTAAATAAATTTCCCTCTTTAAGCTACTCTTCTTGGGCTTTGTGTAGATAAATAAATAAATAACTAATATAATAGACGTCTTAGAACTGGGTATAAAACATTACATTTTAAATAATCTCATTTATTACACACCAAATTAAATAATACTTTTCATTTAAAATAATTCAGATTATGAATTTCAGTAAAAACAAACTTCATAGTATTTTTTTGGATTTTTATTCAATTTAAAAACATGTTTATGTCTTTAAATATTTACATCTTAAATATATTTTCTTATTTCTTAGCATAACATCTTAAACATGTTATGTCTTAAAAAGACTTCCTTTCCAATATCTCTTCAGACTACCTATCGAAGTCAAATTTTTCAGGTTAATTGACAGATTTTCCACTTTTTTAGATTCTTTCACTACAGGATTCAGAAATATACAAATTATGTACTAAGTGTATTAAACCGGTAAAAATTAACAGCTTTATTAGAGAATAGACATGTTTATCTGCACTGTGTTCTACAGTGTAAAAGTTACAACTCAAATATCTGTATTGTTATAACATTATGAATCTCTTTCTGTGACTAGGGCTTTCAGTCAGTTAACTTTCATTTATATGGAGTAACTTTTAGACTCGCAAGATAACCAAATCTGGATCAAAAATGAAAGGAAAAACATAAACATGACTCTTATCGGAAAAAAGGATGAGGACAGCTACAAACAGCGCACAATCAGATTAGCAGCATTTTCTAGGAAATAAATGAAAATGCCTGTTGAACAGTGGAAACTTAGGGCGGTCGCCCGCTGCCCACTCTCATTTCCCAGTCGCGTAGGCTCCGCCTCCTCCTCCCTCGCCCTGTCGCGTCTCCACGTCTCTGTTGACTTTTCTGCAAATGGAAGAAGCAAGTTGTTAACTGGCATCTTAAGTGGCCCCGGTGGCACCTCGCCCCTATTCTGCGGGCCTCCAAACGTTTTGGGGCGATGTCCACTGTACAGAGCAGCAAGAGATGCGAGCTGTGGGCAAGTGGGGTCGGTCATGGAGCTGTGATGATTCGCGACATCAGAACAGACCCGGGCAGGTGTTCCCATCCGGGCAGGTGTTCCCACCCAGGCCGAAGCCCGCAGCACTGCGGACTCGGCGCTGTGCTCTCGGGTTCCAGAATTCTCCCTCTCTCCACGTTCCATTCTTTCTACTCATTTATAACGTTCGCCTCTGCTCTCTGTGGGATCTCTCTAGTCGCTGTCATCATAGGACTTCCCCTCTCCAGGAATGGCGAATATGATTTCTTATGCCACCCAGTTCAGTCTGTGATATTCCACACACTTCACATCCATGATCTCCAGTCTTCATGCACCTATGTGGTAGGTACAGTAGTTTCCCATTAACCCATAACAAACTGCAGCCAATTTAGCAGTTTACAACAACATATATTTACTATCCTTTTGTGGGTCAAGAGTCCAGGCACGCTTTAGCTGAGCCCACTGCCCAGGGCCTTGCAAGACTACAATTAAGGCGTAGGTCAGATTGCATCCTCATCTCAGGCTCATTCAGATGGTGGGCGGCTTTTTGCAGTTGCAGGACTGAGGCCCTCTGCCCTAGAGATCACCCTCCCCATAAAAAGTCCACAGCCCTGCTGCTTCCTTCTTCAAGGCCTGAGGAGAGTGGTCCTGTACTAAGGAAGGACCCAGTCCCTCTTTTAAAAAGGGCTTTCGCCTGATTGGTCTGGTCCCACTTTGATAATCCATCTTTGATGAACTCCAAATCAACTAATTTGGGACTTTTATCCATCTGCAGAATCCTTTGACCTTTGCCATACAATGTAGCCTAATTACAGACTGACACCCATTATACTCACAGCCCCCCACCCCACCCCATACACACTTGGTGTGTGGGGGATTATACAGTTTACCAGGTGGTGGGAATTTGGGGGCCACTTTAGAATTCTGTCTCTCACAGCCCCAAGATATACATCCCCTCCACCTGCAAAATACATTCATCCTCCCCCAAGTCTTCCATTATAGCAACAGGTCTGGGCTTTTGGGTGTGATCTGTGAAGTATATCTCCTCAGGCAGAGTTCCTCTCCCTCTATGCACTTACGATGCTAAAGAGATAGGACATCTGTCCCCTATTTATTATTATTATTATTTTAATGTACAAATCAGGGATATGAAATTCAAGGAAAGATGAGTATCTCAACCCACAGTTATTCGGCTTCAAAGTTTACAAGTTAATTCTTGCCAGTTTCAAGGTACCATTCCATATGAACACAAACACTCAAGAGGAGACCATAAAGCCAGTGGCTATAAAACAAGATGGAAATGGCTTACTATTGGTCATTTATTGTAATTATTTAAATAAATATAAGTAGAAATATTTTTATATATTTCAAAATATTTTAAGATGTTTTAAATGGTCTGCTACTTTCAGAATTTTACAAAATGTATCTTTTTATCTATATACTTCTTTATGTAATCTCAGCAACTTTAATCAAAACACTACCCCTAGGTTTGTACACACTTTATGAACTCAGCTCTAGGTTAGTCAAGGACATTTCTTAAACTATATCTTTGATCATGCAGTCAGTTTGCATGGGACTGAGACCAGAAGCAGCCTGCCTCACTGACTCACTACTGACTTGGATAGGTCAGTAGTAATTGGGGCTGTTATCTCTGAGTGCCTTACCATTGGGGGTCAATGCAAATGGGCCACGTAAAATTCCAGGGCCTCAATCACTTCATTGTATTTGTTTGAAAATTGGACATTAAAAGTTTTATTAAATTCATTAAGAACCTCCAAAAGGAATGATTATACATATTACAGAGGTCACTCTTTTTGACTGTCATTGTCTGAGATATTATTTACATAAACTAATGTAGCATTTAGTATGTCTAAATAAAAAGTTTATTTTTTTACTAAATTTATTAGGGTGACATTGGTTAATAAAATTATACAGGATTCAAGTGTACAATTTTCTGAGATATTATTTACATAAACTAATGTAGCATTTAGTATGTCTAAATAAAAAGTTTATTTTTTTATTAAATTTATTAGGGTGACATTGCTTAATAAAATTATACAGGATTCAAGTGTACAATTCAATGATATATCCTATGTATACTGTGCATAGGATGTATACATACATAGGATGTGCTCACCACCCAAAGTCAAATCTCCTGTCACCGTATATTTAATCCCTTTACCCTTATCTACCTCTGCTTTCTCTCTGAAGTGACAGACTTTCAATCATAATTTAAAAACTAAGGATGGCTTTCTCATTGATTGAACCTATGTGTTCTACCACAGACTTTTATATGAAATAAAATGGATGACTAAAGGAAATGCATTCTAATGAACAAAAGTAACAGTGATGTCAATTTTTTTTAGCCATGTATTTGGGAATATAATTGAAAAAGTTCTGGTTAGTTTTAACTCTTTGATTACTTGTTTACTTTTAAGGATATTGCTGAAGGGTAGGAGTGTGTGTATGTATGTGGTGTGTGTGTATCCATATTATTGCAGACATATGTACCCATATGTACCACAATGATTCCAGGTACCTTGAATCTAATATATATTCAGCCATACATTTTTTGGTTTGTAAACTCACATTTCTAGTTTTCCATAATTTGATTATATTTAATCATTACTACTAACTTTCCTCCATAGCTATTTCAATGAATTTGAAATTCTAAAATCTCTGTCATTCATTCTTCTCTTTTAGAAAAAGGTGGGGGTGACCTATTGAGTAGGAAGCAAGACAGATGTGCTGCTCTATGACACTGCTGTCCCCAAATGATAATAATATGACTTTGAAAATACCTTTGATTTAGAGTCAGGACTGTAGCCTGTTTTCTGGCTGACAAACCAGGAAACTGCCTATATGCGGGTCCATAGACAGAGCAAGAAAATAAAAACTGACTTCTGCAAGGGTGGTGTTCCTAAACCAGGTGAAGAAGCCCTCGAAGGCAGGAGTTATGTCTCTTGAGCCCAGTACAGAAAACATTTGGTGTACTTTGTTAACAAATAATTTAGATGATGGAAGAGACTGCACTGTTACGAATTTGTGTCATTAGAAGGTAGGGCAAGAGATGAAGCTTAACTGTCTTCGTTCCTCTTCTAGAAAAATGTTGGCTCTAAAGGCAGTGCCCAGAAGCCTTTCTGAGTGAGAGAAAACTTTATGTTGAGGGTCTTTATTATTATGATTATAATGACCATTTTTGATGTTGTTTTTATTAGAGTGATCCAGAGACATTTATATGGGACCACTGCTGCCTTGTAATGTGCACACCTCGTCCATAATAGAATTGAAAAGTATGTGAGTTTAATCAAAAGATTAAAACTTTCTACTTATCGAAACAGTGTGAATCATTCCATAGTCTTGTCACTTCAACAGTTTTACCTGAAAATACCTGCAGATTGGTTTCCACTGCCTAGTTTGTTCTCTAATTAGTAGGATTCTCCTGCAGGCAAACACCTGCATAGGCTAACCTGCTGGTTCAGGCACGTGAGAGGAGAAAAGCCAACATATATTCTGCAAAATGACCCCGAACAAACTCTTTTTCTTTGTTTTCACAACCACATATGTGGATTTGTTATATATTGAAGTGAAAAGTGGGATCAAGCATTCTCATATATTTCTTCTTGGAACGTCAAAGGTAACCCAAATGCATTGCCAGAAAATCATTTAAAATATTAATAAAAAATCAGCTACAGATTGGAAGACATGAATGGATTTTTCCCATTTGACAGCTTATCAGTAAGTTGTCGTTTAAAATGTTTTTTACCCTGGGAATGTAATTCGGTGATGATAGCCATGTATAATTCATAAAGGAAAATAGATTTAAATAAGCCTGCTCGGTAGTTCAGTGTGTGAAAATTCAACAAGCTAGTTTCTTTTCATTGTGTCTGCAGTCACTTTTCCTCATCCGAGCTCCCCCATTCCACATTGTATTTACGTTTTGTATTTTGGATCATAATATAATTTGTTTCCAAATGTGTATTTAAAGAAGGAAACTTTGAGTGACACAAGAGCAGCACAGTAAATGAAAAGTAGGATGGTATTCTCATGTAAATCACATTTTATAAATATTTAAATTACTTTCTTTTGCAGAATAAAAGTGTATGAATACACTTTACATTTAAGCTACAAATTATGCTGAAGGAGTTTTACCTTGTATAGTTATTGTTCACAACAATGTATATTAAATTTTTTCTGTTCTTACATAATTCTTCAAGACTTTTTACTGACTGAGGTCTTGAGAAGGCTGGAGATAATCCATCTGAACTTGATAAGAGTGTCATCACACTCGACAACTAAATGATCTTTTATTCATCCTCAAAATTTTAAAATTTGATACAGAGTGAATATCAAAGCTACATTTTATTTGGAAGAGTAGTTATTATAAAATATATGGCTTAGAAAAATATGATCTAATCTCACTCATTTAGATCTTGCTAATTTGGATTTTGCAATAATTTAACAATGGTATGTATACATTAGAAAATGAAGTGGTTATGGCTTTAAAAGAAGAGCACCAAGGCATCAAATCTGAGTATTCTGAATGCAAGGAGAAGTGGAATGGTGGTAAAATAAAACTATAATTTATTATGTGCTTATTACATGTCAGGAACTGTTGTAGGGTTAGGATTAAGGTTCAAATATTTATGGAATAAATCATATCCAAATTTTTCATGATGAAACTACAGCCCAGAAAGGTTGACTGATTTTTTAGTGGTCAATCACTTAGCTTAAAGTGACAATAATTCAAACCTAGGTCTGTCTGACCAAAAAATATGTGCTTTAAATTAAAAATCATTTTAACATGCTTTCAGTTCATGTTTTGGACCACTAAGCCTTCTATAGAAAAGGATTTTTGACAGCATTTATTAATTGATATAGATATATTTTGAATAATCATTTCTCATTACCTAAATTTACAACTATATTTTGGATGGTAATATAGAATGTACTTAAAAGTAAAGCTGAAAAAGTTTAATCATTCTAATTTTCCTTCACCCATTGTCTTTAATGAGTAAATTCTTACTATATCGAAAATGTATCTCTAAAAATCACTTAAGAAGCAGAATAGTTATTAAATAAGTTTCATGGTCCATCATCCTAAATAAATTGTGCACAATTATCACTCCCCTAGGTCTAAGTCTCAGATGATAATTTATACTAAATAAGAAAATAAATGTATTTTATGCTGATAAATTGTTATTTAATAGAACTCATAATATCACCTCAGAAATAGTTTGCTTTCAATGATTTTTTTTTTAAGATAAACTTTTAAAACTTTGTTCATTTCCATATATTCACAATGATTTTTTTATCAATTGAGACATTAAGATTTGGACAAAAGCGTCCTGTCAATAACAAAACCACAATTTCATGTCTTTCTACAAAAACAGACATCAGAATCAGTAAAGTGGTATTCAAAAACAACAATATAATGAACTACTTTGATAAAACACAAGACTAATGGTCATTATGAGATTTAAACCACTTAAAAATAATTTTTCAGAAAATAAAACTGATTATAAATACAACAGGTTCTAAATTACCAAGGTAACCATTGTTTTTCACTTTCATTGAAATCTTTGTGGTTTTTGAATTTGTGTGGCAATTTTCCAGGTGAAAGTGTTTTGATTAATTTATATTTAACAAACTTGCTAACTTCTGAGTCAACAATGGTATGGTGATAAGACAGGAGAAACTAAACAATATTATGGCAAAGATTTAATATAATAGCTGCTTAAATACATTAGACAGTTCCTTCTTTCTCTTTCACATAGTTGATGTGGCAACTCTTCTCTGCAAAATTTATGAGCCCAGGCGCTCCTCTCTTCTTGTTACACCATTTTTAAGAAATTGCTTTTATTTGCATGGTCCATGGTGATTCATTCCCAGGTTTACTTTCCAGCCAGAAAGAAGAAGGGAAAAGGAAGGAAACACCATTCACTTCCTTAAAGGTTATGCATTAAAAGTTGTACTTCCTGTTTCTTCCTATGTTCTCTTGGCCAGGATGTAATCACATGGCCCCACCTAGCTGCAAAGGAGTCTGGTAACTGTAGTCTGTAACTGAATAGCCTTGTGCCCTGAAAGTTCTATTATTATATAAGACATACTGTATGTATAATTTAATTCTATTATATACAGAATTCATAATGAAAAAACAATTACTTCTTTTAAAATAAATATACATTGCAATTTGCAGTTGGAATGTGGTGCTGCCACAATTGTAGGTTCAGAAAAAAATCCACTGACCACACGTTTTTTAACTGTAGTATTTTGTTTGTTGCTTTCATTTTTGAATCAATAGACTTCATTTTTTAGAGCAGTTTTAGGTTCACAGGAAAATTAAGTAGAAGGTACAGAGATTTCCCATGTACTTCCTGCCCTCCATGTGCATTTCCCATTATCATGTCATGTCATTATACATTTGTCCAGACCCATAGAATGTAAAACACTAAGAGTGAACCCTAATGTAAACCATGGACTTTGGGTGATAATGAGGTGTCCTTGTAGGTTCATCAATTATAAGAAATAAACCAGTCCAATGTAAGATGTTGATAATGATAACATTTTTAAAATTAAGAAAGATTATTTAATTTACCAATCTATTGTCTCTCAGCTTCAAATAAACCCTGCATTGCCCTGCTTGTGGTTCCTAATTACTTTTCCCCTGGTAGCTGGCATGATATAAAGCTTTGTCTGCAGGGGCACTGGAGGGAACCTGGAGGAGGAAGGGGCTCTTCATCCTAGTTCTGCTGCGTGTTCTCTCTCAGCTCCTGCCGTGTGTGGCAGCCAGTAGTGCAAGGCACCCCTTCAGGGCAGTCTTCCCTGACACCCAGAGGGAGGTTTCCCATTGTACCTGTTCCACTAATAGTTTCCAGATGATGGCTCTCCACACCTACCTCCCCCTCCCCCGCTCCCCCCCGCCATGCCTGACAGGGCAAATTCCCAGTGACTCCAGGTGGCATGAACCTCAGCAAACTTCTCAATCCCCTGGACTATAGCCAAACCCTCTCCAGTGAGGTCTGGATCTCAGTCCTGGGGGGCTGAGATTTGTTCCAGATTTCTTCCTTCTTTGAGGGCTCTATTTCAGCCTTAGGAGTATAATCTGCAACTCACATATTCTTTAGAGTTATCTTAATGTCTAATATCCAAAACTCACTTACTCCTGTCCTCTGCTGTAGTTAGTAAATTTACTGGATAGATTTGTTTTCCTGATTGGATCTTGTGTGATATAATTAGGAAAGCCAGGCACATTAAAATAGTCAAAAGAGTTTCCTTATTTCCTTTGTGAAATGTAAAAGGCAATGAGGGAACTGGGGGGATTTGTGGCACCCTCCTGTCATTTCTGAGGTCTGTGCTCAATGGTAACACCCAGGTAGGCTTCCTGAGAATTTGGCGAGAGTAAATGTAATACAAATCAAACAAGACAGCAATGAATGTTCATGAATTAAAACTTTGCATGCCTGAAAGTATTGAGAATTCGTGGGAATAAAATTAGTGTGGGTGTTTAAAAAAACCCAATCACTGTTATCCTTTGATATTTTTTATTCTTTATCAGCACCAAATAAAAAAACCTTTAGTGTTCATCCAAAAACTGTGTTTCTTCTCCTGCACTGTACCCTTACACTTTTAAGGAAGAACATTCACATTACATATAAGAAAAACGTTCATTTTGATAGGAAATTACACTGTTTTCTGCATGACTTCATAGTAGCATATTGTTTTAGATAGGCTTATTAGCTGCTCTGCATCCCTATCCCAGATGGGATTTTTAAAAGCGGGAGCTCTGGAAATTAAGTTAGATATAAGAAAGAATGTTGCTAACTGAGCTTTCAATAGGAATATAAGACCAAGAAATATTATGGCATTAATTTCTTTTTCCAAACTAGTGTTTGACCTAAGAGAATGAAAACAGATATGTCAAGTTCTGGAAGTCAGCTATAGAATTTAGGGAAAATATTTTCTTCTATTTAGTCACCATTATTCTTCTTTTATTATGTGTATACATTCAATGCAATTTAGAAAAATCCTGATTTATAGATTTTAAATGTTTTTTTAATCATTATTTCAAATATATATATTTTTTAACTAGAAAATAATCTGTTGGTTTTATCAGCAGTTTTTGCTTTGCATGTTTTTTGTAACTGTCAAAAAGAACTTTTACTTCAATTTTATATATTTCTAAAACTATAGTTTAAATACAACTTTGGCAATAACTGCTAAAAAGTAGAGAATGACAAAATGTTTACTTTCAGTGAGTCCTCTATACATAGGTCTTTTGGTATAATGAGACATTTATTTTTATTTTTACTCTTATTTTTTGTATTTTGGATCAACTGTCATTGAGGTTCTTCAAGGTTTCCTTTAGATTTTTCTATTTAGACCAAAATTTCTATCAGAGAGCATTATGTAAATTCAAATAAATGTTAATTAACTTTAATCAGAAGCTTGTGTATGTGTGTGTGTATACATAAATACTCACACACACACATATATCAAATGGTTAAATTAATTTTAAAATGGAGATAGTTGTATATGAAGTCAATAGGTGAGGATTTTAGCATATTTTCACTTATTTTTCCAGTATAGAAGTTTTCTTTTTAAATTTTCAAACATCATACATATTGCCTAGGTATTATTTTCTTTTAAGTGCAGCATTGTTTTCTTCTAAATTTGTTTTTCTCCCATAGAAGATACTGAACTCTCTCTTCAAGTTATTTCTGTTGCATTTATTTCACTGTAGTAATTGAAGTCATTAAGAAACACGGACATGCAAAGGATAAGATCTGGACATAGAATTCTAAGAAGCTGCTTCAAGTGAAAACGAAGTGAGAATCAGGAAAGAAATGTCTACAACTAATTATAAATCCCAATATCTTTGAAGTATTGTTGTTAAGATGACTTATTTTTGTGTACCACTCCAGATTACCTTTCAATGGGTGACTTCTCATCATGTACTTACAGAGTAAATGGAAATATTCCAAACTTTAGCACATAATTTTTAAAATTTAAGTCCTAGATTATCTCCTAGACCCAAACTTTGAAGGTACTAAGCTTTAAGACAGTTTTCAACTGGAAAAGTATGAAAATAATTTATGTTGACATCTAAAATTTAAGTCAGCCATAATGCAAAAGTCTGACCAAGAGTTAGCACTGAATAAATGAAAATAATTCCTAGCAAAGGGCAGTTTAGATCCACTGCTTTGCTCTCGGTCCTAACAATTCTATTCTTTCTTACTTTCTGTTGTGACTCTGTGGCTCTTCCATTTGCCAACTACAACCATCAAAAACTCCTGAACCGTTTCTGTGACACTGGATCTGGAATAGTAACCCCAGTGTTCAACATCATAAACACAAATATTCTAAAAACAGCAGTGGAGATCTGAACAGAAATAGGAATGACATACATGAATTTTTAATAAATTTAGTTATACAATGATTAGTTAAACTGACTAAATAGATTTTCACAAATGTAGCTCAGTATGCAGGCTGAGTCCCTAAAAGCATGTAGTTAAGATAACATGTAGCCCAA
The DNA here is from genome assembly GCF_000325575.1 of Pteropus alecto. Lineage (NCBI taxonomy): Eukaryota > Metazoa > Chordata > Mammalia > Chiroptera > Pteropodidae > Pteropus > Pteropus alecto. The sequence continues at coordinate 2,981,141 of NW_006431956.1, read as the reverse complement.
ACAAGACAAAAGAATGCATTGGATAGTGCTTCTGAGAATATGTAATTGAATGTAGATTTTTTTTTGTTGTTATAATTTGAATGGATTTCAACTTTTCTGGAAGAAAGCATTTGCTTATATATTAAGCAAATATATAACAGAAAAACAAAGAGGTAATAAAAACGTTTCTTTTTAAAGGAAAATGTTCAAGCTGTTTTCACTGATAAATATACATGAAGATGTTCCATTCAGTTACATGTTTGATTCTATTTTATAAAAGTTCTTTTAAACTAAGGGAGTCATTGTGAGTCAAGGTGTTAATATATACATAACTTTATATGTGTGGTTTTTTTTTAAGTTTTGAAGCTTGTCAGCAGATTATGATTTGTTGAAATGGCTAACACCACTAGGTACAAAGTAAATGAGCAGTTATTTATGTGCCAGAGAACCCCTACAGCCTGATTAGCAGGAATACCGAGAAAACAAATCTCAGATTAACTCAATTTTTATTTCAGCTTTGTGGATTACCTTTAATGCATTGTAAATCTGCATTCACATAGAATAACATAAATATGTGTTCCACACAATAAAGTCATTCTTTCTCTAAGGTAAAATAACTCCACTCACAGAAAAAAATGCAGAGCACAAACTCCCCTAGAAGATCTCATTTCTCTTTATAACCTTTTTTTTTAAGATCTCATTTCTCTTTATAGCCAGCTAAAAACAAATAGCAACACAACATTGAAAATCAATGCCTGTAAAATGTCTACAGAGTGTGTAACACAAAAAAGCTGGAATTACGCATACATAATAGTTAGGTAAAGGTGGGGAGGAACCCTGAACTTACACCATTTTCTAAGTTAACCCTATTGAAATCTATTAGAAACAGAAATCAATTGATACATTAATCTAGACACTCCAGCTCTTTGAAGGCACTAGAAAACATGAGCTTTTAAGGAAAAATAAAGTGCTATTATATTTTTATGAAAGTAGCTGAAAAATAAACCAATTTAAATTGTTATAAATTCAAAACTAAGGAGCCTGGGTTGGATTTACGTTAAAAGTTACCAGAAGATGAAAGGAGTGTTTCTTATATATATGGAATAAATGTTGAGCTCAACAAAGTCATAGAAAAATAAAAGAGGTGCCATGTTACACTGAACCGAAGAGGGGGAAAAAAATCTCTGCCTTACATGATTCTTCTTTTCCCTGTTTATATGTTTACTAAACACACACGTGTGAGCTGTATCCTCTACTTTAATTTGGAGAGCTTTCATCAGTGTGATCATGGCCTGGTTACGAATCTTTGTATTAGTAGTACTATGGGAAAAAGAAAAGGCCAAACAACTGACTTTTTAAATCAGCGGCAGGTCCTAGATATTATAAGTGGTGTTCGTTTGGAGTCTATCATAAGTACTTTAAATATTAATTCAAAAACATTAGTAAACACTACCTCGCCTGAAATGTATTCATCCCACACACCCTCCCTCAAATCAAACCTAGAAACAAAATAGTAAAACTTAAATTTAATATGAAAGATACCTTAAAAACTACTTTTGTTTGATTATCATCTATTGTGAATTGTTAAAGCAGACGATAAAATAAACGAAAAGTCATTGTACAAGTTGTCGATCTCCGTTTAGTTCCCAGGCAAGACCGACGGAGCTGAATATGCAATAACTTGAGCTGCCACTGGATGGCAATGACAGCTTTTGTCTCTAAAATGCTCACCTTGCTCTTGTAGTTCAGTGAGTGCCACAACCCTTGGCATTCAGTTTCTCAGGACATAGAAGTCTAAAAACACAGCGGGTAACTCTCCAACAGTTCACATTCCTTTTGGCTCTCTTGCGTCTGGCCCACCACATCCTAACGCAGCCAAGAAAGCTTCCTTACTTGAAATCACTTTTTAGGAACTTGATGATGTACAATAGAATGCCGAATTTGCAAAAGGTAAAAAAGTAGAGAAAACAAGGAGGTGAGAGGAAAGTACAAATAGGAGACCAGGTTCCTTTCTATCACTGAATGATGCTAAGCTGGCAGAGAACCATGATTTTAAGAATGTATTTTTTATTTAAGTGCTTTCTGCCGTGTAGCAAAAATATCTGTTTTTCGTCACCATTTTATAGTTTAAATTACTTCTCATGACCTGCACAGACACATATAGTCTGACATGCATACATATCTCAAATAATTGTCTATAACTGGGACAATTACCTGATGACAGTTTAATTTTCCAGGATGAATTGGTTTTAAATTGACAATAAAAAAAAAAAACTTTGAAAAAAAAATTTTGGATATAGCTAGGCTAACAAAATTGTTATAAAAAATTTTTGTAGAGTTAAAACATGTAAATATCTGATGCAATTTTTAAAAAGGTCAGATTCTATCACTAGCCTGTTAAAGTTTTCATACATAAAAAAAAGGACACCTCTCAAAATCAGTCACATCTGTGTGTAAAGATTTTTTCACCTAATCTGTACATTGTGAATATATGTACTTTAGTACAAAATAGTCATGAGATCATTAACTTCAACTTACTATTTCCAGAAATAAATGATAGATAGATAGATAAATAGATAGATGATAGATAGATAGATAGATAGATAGATAGATAGATAGATAGATAGATAGATAGATAGAAGATAATCTTACATGTGGACGGGAGCAAAGAGGAAACTTTATTAAATGAAAGATAAACCAAATTTTTTTTATTAGATAAAAAGGTAAATTTTAGCCATATAATAAAATTCTTAGACTTCCAATTCTAAACTATATTTAAATGTAATATCTTTGTTATAAGAACTTGATAATGGTATTAAAGTCATTTACTTAAAGTTTTTTAATTCTTTGAAATAGTTTCAAAGAACTAAACTTTAAGTGACAAATATTTGATATTTTCTACTTTATGCTATAAAGGAAAAAGAAAAAGGCTAACATTCATTGAAAGCTATCTGGTACTTGGTATTAGATAGATATGTATATTATTTGGTTTTAGGAAGTTCCTAAACTGTTGAAATCAAAATTATAATTATTTTGCAGTATCTCTGAATCACTTTTGAAGTTATGGCAAATGTTTGAATTAGAAAGCAAATTTAGAGACTGAATATTTTGAAAAGCAAAATACATATTTTGTTTACTGAAAAAAAAAAATGAATGCAGATTGCGTTTTGCCAAATCTTATCCTGGGTCTGGTTTGTGTTGCAATGGTACTAGTTGTCAGCAAGGTAAGATCATTGTAATAGATAATGTTTTAGCAAAATTCTTTAAGAACAGAGAAGAAGGTAGGAGGTTGTATCTTTTTTAACAGCGTATTTTTACATGTGTTTATAAATATTTAATACATTAAAATAAGAATTCAAATTCTGATGTGAGTGATAAAAGCCAAGCAAATTTTTTAAGTAGTTAACATAGGGAAATTGACAAGCGGCTGTTTGTGAGTGATTTTATATCTTTCAGCCTCTTTTCCCCTTTCCCAGTCTTCACGCTTCCGTAGGCATTGCCAAAGGGAAAAATCTCAGTCCAATTAAAAGTACAGATTCCCTAATTTGCCTCTGTTCTTACTTTGCCTTCTTAATACTTATTTCACTTGGTTAATATTTGTTCTCAAGCTGTTTCCTCATTCTCTCTGTTGAACCAGTCTTCCCTAAAGTCCACTTTCTCTATAGGTCTTGAACCTACATAAATAAAAATGTTTAACTAAGGTCATTAAGGGGTTCACAAAAATCCTGTCGTAATTTGAAGAATAGTCAGCAATTCAGACGTGAGCACAGTTGAAAAGAATTGCCAAAAAGAAAGTCCAGGTTCTGACTCCATTTTCCTCTATCACTTGTAAGTTAATGCTCACAGATAAAATTCTAAAACACCAGGGAACACATCAAGCACTGAGACAACGGATGAACTGCCAGGTGACTGGCAGCACGGCAGTTGCAAATACGGGTATTAGATGACCTGGAGAAATCACCATGGTGTATGCCAAACTTTTTTCCCAGTCTGGATTCTTACGGATAAATCAAGTAAATGAACTAAAATACCAACAAAATGATAATGACAAGAATTCCAGATACTTATTAACTTGCAGACAAATCCACTCTTTCAAAGTAGAAAAGACTTCATTTAATGACTTAGATGGACAATTTCAGATTTCATATTTTAAATCTACAAACAGAATTTCTTCAGTAAAATGGGGAAAGTAATAAGGAATAGAAAAGAAGAAACAGAAAAGTTTATGGAGTGAGAATGAAATCTCGTTTTAAAAAAAGCTTAATGCATTAAAAGTTCAGAGTAGGTTGAATCTGTTCTCTTTGGGTGGTTTTTGCTCCAATTATTAATTATACTGTATTATTTATTTTAAGGCATAATATTTAAGCCTCACATATGATCACAACCTGAGTTTATATCTGCAAGGATTAAAATATATGGCTCTAGCTAAATACTATCATATTAGTATTTAGCCTATTGGATAGAATGACAAACTCAAGATTGCACGACATTACTCGGGGTAACCACTGATTCCTTTGCATTACCTTAATTTTAAGTGAAGATCTCCCCGCTTTTTCCTACCGACCTTCTTGTCTAACATATTAATTTTACTATTAAAATAGATTAATCCAGACTAATTTATATATTTATCTTTTCTTAATTAAGCAGAAATTGTAACAATGCCATCATACCTTAGGTGACCGAGAATACTTGATTTCAGCCACCTGTGTATCAGAGAACAGACAAGAAAGCCATACCGGATGTTCCAAAGCTAAATATGTTGAACGCAGGATTAGTGTGAGGGATCTACTTATCTAGTGTTGGCCATGGTCTCTTCTTTTGAGATAGAACTTTGTTTTTTGGACATGCAATGCACATTAAAAAATCTGCCTCATTATACAACAGATCCTCACATAATGTTGTGGTGTTCAGTGTGTTTCATTATAATGTTGATGACATGCCTTAGGGACTTAACTCTTCTTTATATCACTTAGCCTGTGGTGAAGTGTTTTTGTCACACATCGTTTTGCTTACAGTTTGCAGAACCTATCGAAAATTAAGTGAGGTCTTAATGTAGTTATTTCCGTATTGTTCATATCCCATATTTTCATACTCTACCACCGATTCTCAATGAGAACTCTCTTGAGTAAGATACCTGTTTGATTTCAGTATTATATTTTTTCAGTTTCTAAAGTATCTTATAGACATATGTTTAGCATGCAACAAGTATTTATTGAATGCTTTCTATAAGCCATGTTCTATGCTAAGCCAAGAAGACATAAACAAGAATAGCATAGAAAAAAATTTCTCTACATCGCATATACTATCCCTAGAAAGCAACACGCAATGGATTAAACATTCAGATTTTGTAATTCAATCTGAGTTCAAATCCTGTTTCAACTCCTACGAGTTATGTTGTCATGTAACTTATTGCTGTTTCAGTTTATTCATCAGTAAAAAGATAGATAGCATTTACCTAAGAGATTTTTTTGCAAATGCCAAATTGGATTATTTTTTCAAATTGGATTATTAAAGTAAATCTTTTAACATGGTGCAAAGATATATGAAGCATATAATAAACAGAAGTTATATATTACTTAATGTGTTAAGTAGTTTGTCATTTTTCCCTTAAAATTACTGACACATTGTTATGACTGTATATTTAGGCAGAGATGGTTCAAGTCAATTGGGTAAAATATTTATTGCATATTATTGTCTTATCAGTGAACACTATACTGCATATCTAATTATTGATTTTGGTAAGAGAAATTTAAAGGTTGCTTCCTAAGGAACATTTCAATATTTAATTTTGTACTTTGTGAATTTTGCTGTGTAAATGCTTAAAAGCTCTGTGACTATTCTAGGAACAGAAATATTTTCATCTTTTCCAAAAATATATGTATTTTATAAAGTGTAATCTTTATTTTAACATAAACTCATATTAATTGAAACTGTAGATAAGAATCCAATTTAATAATTATTTTTCTAGAAGACGATTCTAAAATTATTCAATAAATATTACATCTGCTCATATAAAATTCATGCTATGTTCATTTTCATACAGTAAAGTTTATATCGACTAGGAATAAGAATTACATTGTTACTTATATTCCTCATGATATTATTTATGTCATTATATATGTTATTAGTATGTACCCAACTTTTTATCTCTTTCAATGTGATCATCTCCATTTTTTTTGTTAAGCAAATGCATTTTAAACTAATATCAATATGTAACAGTAATTTCAAATTCATATATCTTCTTTATATTTTTTAATATTATTTGTCTTCACCCTGCTGATGTGCATCTTTAAGTAAAAATTTCAAGGTTTGTATCCATGAGCAGTTCATGTTCTGGATCTTGTAGATCAAAGAATTAAACTCATTCTTTCTTAGCACATTTGTTCTTGGTCAAAGTACTCTTAGATGACAGTATTTTTCCCTCAAAACTTTCCTTTGATTGTTTCACTATATTCTGACATTGTAAGTAAAATCGGATCTGAAACTGCTGTGACTTTTTTATTTTTATGTTTTGCCCAAATAGTTGTGGGGTTTTTCTTTAAACTTGAAGTTCAAACAAGTTTAATTTTAAGTCACTTCATTTTTGTATGTGTTGCAGGATTTAGTGAACCCTGTGGCTTGTGTACTCAGGTAATATCTCTTATTTTCTTTATTTTTGCTAAATTCATGGAAAATGTTCTCTTTTAGTGAATCATTGTTTAGTTTCATTAGTTTTAATTCATTCTCAGTGGATGCCAGTTATTTCTATATTTTATTTTTGTTTTCTCTCCTCTATGCCATCTATTATATTATTACTATATATAATATATATTTATTTTAGAAAGCTGTCATTTTTATTAATGATTTTATTTTCTACAATGTCAGTTATGTTCTTTACTACAGCTGAGGCCAACTTTAATTTTTTTTATTGTGATATCTCCTTCTCTCTCATATTCCTGTTATATCTTTGCCAGTAACAGTTATAGTTCAGCATTCTCCCCATTCTCTTATTTTTCTCGCTTTCTATCTATTTGACATGTTTATGACAAATACTTTTTTAAGTGAAAAAAACTACATCTATTGGCTCAAGGTCAGTATTACTTTTTCTTTTATCCTTGAAAGAGGTAAAACCTAGCACTATTGATATCTGCAGAAGACATCATTCCCTTTGATGAATATCACTTTATATCTTAGTGTTTCCAGAATCCTAGTCATTTTACTCTCTCTCTCTCTCTCTCTCTCTCTCTCTCTCTCTCTCTCTCTCTCTCTCTCTCTCTCTCTCTCTTTCTCTGATGATGTGTTCTTCCCTGGTCAAGTTCCAGGATCTACCAAACATTTAAATAGCATGGTTCCACAAAAGTTAGGCAGAATATTATCCTGTGTCTCTTGTTCTTCAATCTGAATAGTAGGAGATAAATTAGTTCCTAGATAACTTAAAACATTCTGTAAATTCTCAGAATAGATTGATTTTAGGATTTTGCAGTGGTCTACTAATTTCTGTTTCTTCTTTTATGTCTAAGGATGCAATGCTCTTTAAATCCACCTTTTTTCAGTCCTATCCAAGGACAAGGTGTAGACTTGCATAGAGTGGAGGTAGATAATGACAAGCTTAAGAGAGGATAGTTCTCTGACCAACTCTGAAATGAGGACCAAGAGTTAAGAGTAACTTCAGACTTTCTCATTGGTGCTTGGATCGCATTCTTTGTTGGATCCTATTTGGATGGATAAAATCTTCCTCTCTATATTATAGCATTCTTATTTCAGATATTCAGAAATGGATTAGCTTCTGATTATTTATTAACTAGCCTATATAATTTTTCAGCCTTTAGATTTAAAAAAATATTTTATCAGTATTCTTGGTTTCATCTGCATAATTTATTTTTCTGTATCGTGCATATATCAATGATCTGGCACAAGTAGGTAGCTGTCATCAGAAAGTTATACCAGTACGTTCTGACATGAATTTCAAAGTCTTTAATAAAGGCTGGCAGTGCTCTTTACTGCTTGTTGATACATTTGCCTGCATAATTAAGATTTATGATGATATTAAGAAGTCTCGAATAATGAAAAAATGCAATCTTCTTTCAAAATATTTCACATGAACTGAATAGCTGATGATATGCCTTTAAAAAAAACTGGAAATAATTTTTCTTGAACTTTGAAGAAGTGTAACTTGTAAGAAAAATAGACTTTTGTTTTAAAATTCACATTTTTATGATTATGGAGCAAATTTTCTGCAACTTTATAGAAAAATATGAAATTCCAATTTAGAATTCCATCATGAAACTACACCATTCTAATTTCTCCATGCCACGGTTTGTTAATATTCCACAAAGTCCCAGGATGCAACTATAAGACTGCATTCAAATCTATGAACATGAGGCAATCATGCTCAGCAGAGTATAACAATAATTATAATAGAGATTAAGTAAAAATAATTAGAAAAAGTTCATCTAGTTTTGATGTATTAATTATTCTGACCCTGTTCTATTCAGAGTCTAATTATCTGGTTCAGTGAAAATGCCAAGATTTCTACGAGTCATAAAAATTACATTCAAGTAATTATGTCAGCAAACTAAACAGTATTCATTTACCATGCCTTTTTATGCACACATTTGAATATGCTTTTTTAACTGTTTTTGCTCTTTGTTCCTATTCATGGGAAATAATACCTGTAGAGAAATTTGAAAGTCAGTTGCACTCCGAGCGTAATGTGCAATTCTTGCTGATATTCTTCTTTTGTACGATTGCTGTAAGTCTCATATAACCTTTGTTTAAAAAACATGAATTAAAGTTCACTCTTCAGTTGTTTCAAAGAAATCTTTAAAACCTGTAGCTGTAGTTTAAAAAAAAGTTTAAAGCAGTAACACAAAGCATCTCTTAGAAAGTTTCTTACCTTTGGTAGCTCAGAAGCTGACTAAATAAGTCTCTTAGTTATTTCTGCTACCCATATTTCCTTTAGAGACATATTATGGCATCCTACAAAAGAGTCTGGATTTAGAAAAAAGTATATGCAGGTATATAATATTTTAAACTTATCAGTAAAGCGATAAAGTAGCTCAACATCCCAAATCATTGAGCTTTTTTAAGCCATGAGAATCTTTACATTATTATAGCACAGTTAGAAATTTTTTTAATGCTAACAGCTAAGCAGCTTCATGTAACAAAGGCACAGGGTTATACTGGTGAGGAACTTAATATGTATTACATCCCTTATAATCTCTTTTAGTATTTTTAGTAAAATATCTGATGAACATTTTAAACAAAAATTTGTTGCCTGAAGTATTCAGATTATTGCTTTACTTCTGTTTTCTTCTTCATGTGGATAAATAGACGCAAACTTCGTTGAAAATATACCCATCAATTATGTTCACATTGGGAAGAATATATTAACAGTTAAGGCTTGAACAATATATTTCCTGGTGTTCTAGCAATAAAGTATACTTGTACTTACAAGTGTGTGCATATTTATAGCCTGTTTTTCAAAAGGGAAAATACGCCTTTCTTGGTTCCTAGTTTATCTTTTAGCTACTACAGACTAGTTCCAGACTTTATCCCAGATGGGCAGGGGCAGGAAAATCAAGGGGAGCTATTAAAATGGATGGAGTTGAAATGAGACAGTGCTGAGAAACAGAAAAAACTACCTAAATACACCCACAACCAAGGTAAACATGGCCATCAGGGCTCTGCATTCACTGAACACAGATTTATCCAGGTAAAAGTGAAGTGAGGCTAAGCTCGGGGGTGGGAACGGGTGGTCACAGTGTCACGATTCCCATGTGTTTTATGCGTCATAGAAACCGCCCTGCCCCCTTAGAAGAGTTCTTTCTCGGTCTCCACTTTGGAACATGCACTGGAGATATTGGTCAAATATGGTGAGATTTCTTGGGAAACAACAAAACTTTACAGAGAGAATGTCCTTCTTTGAATCTGTCACCTGCACTCAGTACCTCAACATGTCCCAAAATATCAGACATTGGAAATCAAGCGCCGTAACATTAGCTCCTGCCCCCTTAGAAGAGTTCTTTCTCGGTCTCCACTTTGGAACATGCACTGGAGATATTGGTCAAATATGGTGAGATTTCTTGGGAAACAACAAAACTTTACAGAGAGAATGTCCTTCTTTGAATCTGTCACCTGCACTCAGTACCTCAACATGTCCCAAAATATCAGACATTGGAAATCGAGCGCCGTAACATTTTATGAGTAGCAAGCAGTCTGCATCCAGGTTTTAGGTGGAATGAGAACTTAACCTTTTCCCCACATTCCTGTAATCGTACATACACAGAGCATGTCACTCCCCCAACCCTGAAATAGTAGATTTAAGAGTAGCTCACTTTTGTGTGTTTTGATGCAGAATGTCTCATTTTGACACCTGTTCAGCAGTCCCCTTGATCTTACTTCTCAAGATATAGAAATAAGATAATAGAAATATACGCTTGCAAGTCACCATCTAAATACACAGTCCTAGGATTATGAGTAGGATTCGACAGTGGCTTCCGTGGGAAGATAGCTCATCCCGCCCCTGGTTTAGGTAACCAGCCTTGCCACACTGTGCCCTTCCCATCACACTTCATCTCACTGGGATGAGCCGAATCCCACAAAATTACCACTGGGGCACAACTCCTCCTCCCCTCCCCGCCCCATTAGCTGCTCGGATGATATACCCCACGCGGGATATCTCAGGGCCATTTCTAGTAACACTGGGAGGTAGCTCAGGGATCTCTCCCCACCTCTTCAGTTTGTCAATAGTGTTTCTACCCGGCCAGTGGCTCCTCGCCACTCTAGACCCCAGTTTGGGGACCTGCTTACCCCTGGGTTCCGGATGCATCCCTTTGGTCTCTTTTTCTTTACTCTTGGTGATTGTTATCCTTTTGAATCCAGAAACATTTTTGTAATGGCCAAATGTAGTAATTATGACTCTAGAGTCCAACTATTTGCCGTCACATCTTTTCCTTAGCATCTCTAGGATATGGAGCAAATACCGAACTCCTGTGGTCTGTCACATGGAGAGACAGTGTCTCTACCTCATGTCTGAGATTAAATAAACAAATTATGCGAAGGCTTAGAAACTGTTTGGCACGTAGTTGGCACTATGGAAATCTTAGCTATAAAATAGCTTTTCTATTTCACATAAAAAAATTGCTGTTAATTGTTATCATCCCCTGCTTCATGATTTAGGTTACAAACTATGCCCCAGATCTGCCGGATTTGGTTCTTGGTATTCAAGCAAATAATTTAGACATCTACAGGTTTTTTTTCCTCTCAAATGTATGGTGTTTGCAAATGAAAAGCACTTTGGATTTCATATCTTTATCCCTATTATGTAATTTAAAACTTACTGAGTTCAGTTGGCTTTTTGTGTTGGGCTGTGTTCACCTTTTCTCAGGGCAGGGATGGCATGGGCTCAGGTCTAAAGGGCCTCTAACCAATGCAAAGAAATAGGAGGGGGAAAAAAGTCTGTTTAAAAATTATACATTTCCTTTATGTTTTTCTGGCAGGCTTTTAATGAAAATGAGCAACCCCTTCTTTTATTAAATTTGTTGGAGTGACATCAGTTAATAAAATTATATAGGTTTCAAATGTACAATTCAGTAATACATCATATGTATACTGCCTTGTGTTCACCACCCAAAATTACCTGTCTTTCTCTGTCTGACTTATCCATTTAGCATAATGTGCTCAAAGTCCATCCATGTTGTTGCAAATGGCAGAATATCCTCCTCTCTCATGGCTGAATAATATTCCATCGTATACATGTACACCTTTTTAAAAATCTATTCATTTGCTGATGTGCATTTGGGTAGAAAACAGAATTTTAAATATAGGTGTTTTACTTACTACTTACTTACTAGTTGTCTAACTTGGCAGATAATTCTCCACCTTCTCTGAGAATCAGTTTCTCTGTCTGCATGATAAAGATGTCTGTTCTATAAAGGAGGAAGATTGATTGGGATCTGGCAAGAGAAAGTCACTAAAATATCTCATACGATTCATATTGACAGATTGCAAGAAGGGGAAGCTCCTTTTTCATCGATAGCTATAAAAACTTCCTTTTCTCTCTCATCCAACTTCTACATTACACAAATCTATACATCAAACACAATGGAATGTTATTCAGCCACGAGACAGGAGACTATCCCAACATTTGCAACAACATGGGTGGACTTTGAGCACATTATGCTGAGTGGATAAGTTAGACAGAGAGAGAAGAGTACTGTATGATATTATTTATATGTGGAATGTAAAAAAGTCAAACTTGTAAAAAAAAAGAGAGAGAGTGAAGTTGATTAACGGGAGTGAGGGTGGTGGGGATAAGATTGGTAGTGTTTAAGGGTATAAACTTGTAAAAGAGCACTAAATAAGCCTTCGAGATCTAATGTATAGTATATTGAATATAGACAATAATATTGTACTAAAGTGTGTAATGTGAAAAATGTTTATAATAGCAACGATATTACAATATATAAATGTATCAAAGTAAACAGGTAAATTTATGCAACGTTATGCATCAAATTTATATTTTTTAATTTGTGTCTCCAATGCTCAGTGATATTTCCTGCATCATAGCTGCTTCTTGTTTACCTTCTACTCAGTCTATTTCTCTTCTATTCTGTGCATTCCTTCTGGTCATCAAATGCCCTCATCATATGGATTTTAGAATCTTGAAATTTAGTCAATCATTAGACTGCAATTGCGATGCTTTTTCTTTGTCCTTCGTGATTCCATATATAAAGACCTCATGAGTTTGTTTCTCTAATGGTTGGGATCATCGCTCATGAGACCATTTTCTTCTATCCGCTCTAATAGTAAAAGTTGAAAAAGTGTTCATTAACATAATTTACTACAGTTGTTATAGTCAGGTGGTTTTGGTGTCAGAATGGATTTGCTGTCCCAAGCTTGAAAATGTAGAAGCTCTACAGATCTCAGTAAGTACTGACCAATTTACTTTGACTCTATTCACTGCTGCCCACAGGAGGCTCATGGCAGGGCCCACGTGCATGGATACTCCTAATGGAATGTGTATTCTAAGGCAAATTCCTAACGGTAACCATGAAAAAATAAAAAGTATGTAAAAACTCTGAACATCATTATTTTTTTAAAAAGGTGCTTGTTAAAAAATTAAAGGTCAAACATTTCAAGGATAAGAAGCCATATTAAATTTTTGCCTAGAAAAATTAATTGTAATGTTTACCTAAGCCTTAGATAGTTAAGTTTTAATAACTTCTATAAGGGAGGGCAGAAGCAAACAAGATAAAAGTGTCACTAACGACACATTTAGTTTATCACAAAGTAATTAGCAGAGGTGGATGAATTAATGTAAGCTTTTAAAGATCACTATTTTAACATAAAGGTGACCATCTGACTCTTATAGAAAGAGGTAATTCACTTTGCTCAGTTTTCTGGCAAATGAGGGAGAGGGAGGCTTAAAGTACTTTATATAAGAAGAGTGCTTTAAAAAAAGCTGGAGAATTTCTAAACTTAATATATAAATGGTAACACATATCAGAAACTGCAGAGAGCAGGTAACAGTAAAGGTGTAATTTGCATCTATTGAAGAGAAACATTACAACATTTTATTACCAGAATATTCTATACCCAAATCTCTAGAAGCACTGACTGTCTCATCTTTGAAAACCTTAAAGTTTACTTCATACGTGCATAAATACATCCACTAAGAGTCATATTTTCAAAGTGGTGAGGATATATCTTTTGCCATTGAAATGATGAAATCTCTCCAAGAAAAAATGAAAAGGTAAAGCACAGACCTTTTGAAAAGATTAAAAGGAGAGATTTTGTTCATGTTCTCCGTAAATAATGTGCCCAGATAAAGATAAAAAATCTTTATCTGGACACATTAAAATTCTAAAGGTAAGTGGATACTTGTCATAAAGAAATATAGAATCTTAACTTTTTTAAAGTTTTGAAGCAGTGAAGTGACAAAGAATAAAGATATCTTAAGTTTAAAAAATTCCTGGATTTATTAATTGAAGCAAGTAGATAGCAAAGAGGGAATTAAAATCGGAGGCAATGAGGGCTTTGCAGCTCTAAATTTTATCATGGCGTCTTAGAAATCTTACACTTTCAACTTTAGATCTTAGATCCCTCACTTAAAAATATTATGCATATATCAGATGACCTTTAAACTCCCTTTACGTTCTTTATTATAAAAGTATATTACATTAACTGGGGGTATATCTTAGACACATCTTAAAAACTGTATTTAAAAAATTCTCTGTTAGTGGAAAGAGATGTCTCTTTATTAAGATGCAGGTGAAATTTGTAAGCTAATTTAGGCAACATGATCTTCCTCATTTCCTCCAAAAATAAAAAAACACATTTTGATTCCACAAAATGCTATATCATCTTAAAATATTTTTGTGGATATTTTCTTTAGGAGCAGAAATGTTTTTTCAGTAAAAATATGTAGGAGGTGGGGGTGCCACAGCTATCAATTACTCTCTGAAAATAATCTTTAATTATGTCTTGCTTTCAGCTTATCCCTAATGAGAGAGAGGTTAACTTGTTAAGCTGAAAACTGATCCCAAAGTAGAAATAATTGTTTTAATGCATTTAGAGATTGTAGGTCTTTTTCAACTGGGAACAAATAGACTGATCCCCAAGTTATAATGTCTTATAACTTAACTAGGCCTCTAATCACAGGAGGTGCCTTAACTGCTTCAGTAAATTAGTTCAGTTTAACTCTTCCTAGTCAAATTCAAAGGTTTTTGTTTTTGATCTGTTAGAAAAGTTTATGTATCTGAAACATCAACAAATAACTAACAAAAATATGACATAAAATAGTTTGTCAGTCATCCTTTTTTTTCTTCTATGTGAACTGCTAAAACAATTTCATTATGTTTGTATGTATATATGAAAATTAAATGTATATCGCCTTCGGTCTAACTTTTAAAAATATTAAGTATGTTAAACACAGTATAGTGTTAAGTAAGAAGTACTAATACACAACATCCACATTTAACAAATAGAAACATTTTGCCATATGGATGTTTTTATAACTTGCTTTTTATTCCACATAATATTCTGGAGATATGTACATGTTGATTAATGTATACATGATTCATTAATTTTAACTGCTTTATTACATTATAAGAATGTACCACAATTTTTTATGCCTTCCCTTTTTGATATAATTTGATTTTTTTTCTGTAGTTTTTCTTGGTTACAAATAACACTGTGAATGTCCTGGACCTGTGCAAGTAGTTCTTTAGGTTATAGACCTAGTAATAGAATTCTTAAATAATTTATTTATACATGTGTTTTTACTAGATATTGTCGAATTTGTTTCCAGAATGGTCAGCCAATTTTCATTCCCATTTGCAGTGTATGAGAGGTCAACTTGGTATTACTAAAGTTAACATCTGTCTATCTATATCTGTGTATTTGGCTGGCTGGCTGGCTGCCTGTCTATCTATCTATCTATCTATCTACCTATCTATCTATCTATCTATCTATCTATCTATCTTTCTATCTACCTACCTATCTACCTATCCATGAATAAATGATGCTTTCTTCTTTTGTAAGTTTGTATTTTCAGAAAGGAAGTTTAAATATATTCATATATTGGTCATTTGGTTCCCTTATTCTCTGAATAGGGCTTAGTAAGTGGAAGATATTGAGTAAAGGAATAAAATAGTAAGAGTGCAAGGCATGCAGATGTCTGAGGGGAAACTCACAGGCATGGAGAAAAACGTGCAGATATCTTCATGGGAGAGTGACTAGCAAGAAGAATCGGTGTAACTGAGAGCCATTCACAGGTGAATTCAGAGAGTAAGAGATGATAAAGGGTACACATAGAAAAGTATTTGTCCACACTTACAATAATTTTGGCTTTTACTCTGAGTGAAACAGGAAGTCACTGGATGATTTTGAGTAAGACAGTGGCACGAATCACTTAATTCTAACAGGTCACTCTAGCTGTGGCATTGTGATCAGACGAAGAGCAGAAGCAAGGCAACTAGTGGCGAGGTTGTTACAAAAAGCTAGGCAAGAAATCATAGTGGCTTAATCTTAGTGACCACAATACGGGTAGTGAGAAGTGGTAAAGATTTGAATGTGTATTAAAATAGACCTGAAAAATGTATCGATAAGTTAGATATTGGATGTAAATGAAAAGGATGAGTCAAGGATGATTCAAACTATTGGGATTGAGAAATAACAAGACTGGATTTGCTCTGTACTAAGATGCATCCTGAATTCTATGCATTTCAAAGAATTTTAATATGTCAACCTGAAATAGTATGATAATAGTTGATAAAGTGTTCGTAGTGGAGTCAGAAAACTTCTAAACTTTAGATACAGACAAAGCGAGAAGTCCAATCAGAGTCTGTAGTTTCAGGTGGATTTCTGTATCTGGCAATGGAAGATTAACCTCCTCCCTCCAAAATTATTAGAAAAACTTTTGGGGGGATGGGAGGTATTATATATAAAATGTGTTTGAAGCCACTGGAGATAGATGTGAGGGGCCCAGATTCCAGTGGTGACGATCCTCTTGCTGCTGTTTATTTCAAGGCCTTGTCTGCTTCCCAAACAAAAGCTGATAGGATGAGGAACGGTGCCAAAGTGGCAAAAAGGCCAAGAGACTAAGAAGAGCTTCTAGCAGTCTTATCAATGGGGAAATAAAAATTGGGGTTCCACGACTGTCAAGAAGGAGCTGCCATAACACTGCAGGGGTTCAGTTGGATTGCAAAGTGCTAGAGCAAAGGAGTAAGGGGCGAAAGGGAAATACTTACAAGGACTGAAGCCTCTCTTTGAATCACCTAAATCTCTAATGGACTAAGTCAATTTGGGATTGCTAGTGCCCGCATCTATCTGCAAAAACAAAATAAAAGTAAATCCTCTCTGGGAGAAGGTAATGTGATCCAAGGTCTCAAGTTCTCCTCCTTGATTTTTAATACAAAATGTCCAATATTCACTTAACAATAACCAGGCATAAGAGAAAACAATACCTGAATGAAAGCAGAGACAAGAGACAAAAGAAACAAACACATAGGAATCCAGATAATGGAGTTATCAGATCCAGACAGCGAAACGACAGGGATTAATAGGTTTAAGAACTTAAGTGATAAGATGGAGAATTCAATTAACTATTAAAAATAAGCAAATGGAAATTCTAGAACTAAAAATCAGTAACTATAATTAACCAAACAAATGTATTTAACAACAGAAGAGACTGTTTTTAAGAAAGAATTATATATATATATGGGGGGGGTCTTCTTTGCTTTTATCTATTTTTGGTATCAAAAAAATAGATAAAACCAAACAAGACATTGGGGCCATAAGAGGAAGAGGAGAAAGAAAATGGTTTAGGAATACATTTGAGCAGGTAATTGTAATGAATTTTCCAAAGCCAACAAAAGATTTTGATACATAATCTTAAAAGTCAACATACATCAAGCAGGTTTAAAGAAAAGTACATTTAGGCACATTGTGATAAAATCTAGCACAAATTTTAAAAATTAAAAGCAGCCAAAGAGCTATTTTTATTTTTACTTTAAATGAGGAACAATAAGATTGAGGGCTGATTTACAACAAAATTAAAGACTGGAGACGAGACAATGGAACAGTATCTTCAAAATGCAGGTAAAATGTAACTACTAACCTAGAATTCTATATCCAGCAAAAGTGTCTAGCTAAAAATAAAGGTAAAATAAAGATATTTTTAAACAAACAAAAACTGATCTTATATTTAGGTCCTTGATCCATTTTGGGTTAATTTTGGTGTGTGGTGACAGATAATAGTCTAGTTTATTCTTTTGCATGTGGCTTTCCAGTTTTCCCAGCACCATTTATTGAAGATGCTCTCCTTTCTCCATTGTATGTTTTGGGCTCCTTTTTCAAATAATTTTTGCCCATATATGCAGGGGTTTACTTCTGGACTCTCGATTCTGTTCCACTAGTTTGTGTGTCCATTTTTCTGCCAACATCATGCTTTTTTTATTATTGTTGCTTTGTGATATAATTTGAAGTCAGGCAGAGTGATGCCTCCAGCTTTGTTGTTTTTTTCTCAAGATGGCTTAGGCTATTCAAGGTCTTTTGTGCTTCCATACAAATCTGATGATTTTTTGTTCTATTCCTTTAAAAAATGCCAGTGGGATTTTGATGAGGATTGCATTAAATCTGTATAATGCTTTAGCTAATACGGTCATTTTAACTGTATTGATTCTTCCAGTTCAAAAATATGGAATATCTATCCATTTCTTTGTGTCTTCTTCAATTTCTTTTCATAATGTCTTATAGATTTTAGTGTATAGGTCATTCATATGTTTCATCAGGTTTCTCCCTAGATATTTTATTCTTTTTGTTGCAATTGCAAAAATAATTGTGTTTTTTTTTTCATTTATTTTTCTGAAAGTTCATTATTTAGAGTATAGGAACATTATGGATTTTTGAAGACAAAAGAAACTGAAAGAATTTGTCACCAGCAAACTTGCACTGAAGAACACAGTAAAGGCAATTCTCAGGTAGAAATAAAAACAATCAAGTAAGGAGGCCTAGAGATGCAGAAAGGAATGAAGAATAAGTGATATAAATATGCGACTAAAACTAACAAGTAGTAGTGATATAAAATAATAATGATAGTGTATTGTGAGATTTAAAACATGTATGGAAACTAAAATATATAAAGGCCAACACAGAAACAACAAATATGTACATAATTAAATGTAATTCACTAAATATCATTAAATGGCAAAGATTTTCAGACTAGATTTTAAAAAAATCTGCCACTTATGAGACAAACCTTAAGTTATCAAGTTGTATAAAAGTTAAAAATAAAGGATAAGATGATAATGTAAAAAAGAAACAAATCTGGTATAGCTATACTAATATTTGACTATGTAGGCCGTAACCTCAAAACCATTACTAGAGATAGAAACACACATTTTAATCATAATTATTCTATTAACAATCCACCAGGGTCATTTGTTTTTATTAGTGTGTGTGTGTATATGTATATATACACACACTATATATATATATACACACATATATATACACCACACACACACACACACATACACACACACATATATACTAATTATATGGCCTCAGAGTATATAAAGGAAAACTAAAATTTTAAAAAGAAGTAAACAAAGCCACAACCTACTTCTTGAGTTTTCATCTTAGATAGGTGTTTAATTTTGTCATACGTGTTTTAATTTTATTGAAATTATCCTACTTTTTTCTTCATCTTGTTTTATGATAAATTAGATTGATTTATCAATATTTGAAAATACTTGCATTTCTGAGATAAACCTGCTTAGCCATATGTTTGTATTATCATTTTTTTGTTTGTTTTTGTGTTTTATATATTCCTGGATTTGATTTGCTAATTTTTAAGGAATTTTAAAACTCTCATGAGTGTAATTTTATTTCTTCTTATAATATTTTTAATGAGGTTTATTAATATGAGTATACTAATCCCATAAAAAGAGTTAGAAATGATTATCTAGTTCTCTCCTTTCTATAAAAATTTGTGTAAGATTGGTATTATTCATTTCCTAAATGTTTAACAGAATTCTTCAATGAAAGTGTCTGGGCATGTAGATTTATTTTCTTCACTTTTTGTAGCCATATTTTTTTTTTTCATAAAAATTCAGTTTTTCTGCTTCATGTGCAATCATTATGTTAAGTGGTATTTCTCACCTAAGTTTTAAAATTTATCAGCAACATAAAATTGTATGCATTAACTTTTTGACTTTTAATGTCTAGCATCTGTAGTAATAATCTTTTTCTCATTCTTACTCTTGGATATTTGTATTTTTTTCTCTTATTTCCCTTGAGGTTTATCAATTTTACTAATTTTTTCAAACCGACTTTTGCTTTATTATTTTACTCTATCATTTTAGTATTTCATTAATTCATGGTCTTTTCTATAAAATTTTTTTCTTTTACTTATTGTAGATTAGTACTCTTCTACTAGCTTTTAACTTAGAAACTTGGAATTTAGACTACCGAATGTAAACCTGTAAGTTTTCTTCTGCACACCTCTTAAGCTGCATTCTACACATTTTGATACAGTGTATTTTCATCATCATTCAGTTCAAAACATTTTCTAATTTCACTTTAATTTCTTCTTTAAATCATGTATTATTTAGATGTTATTCACTTCCAAAATATTTCAAGATTTTGTGTATATCTCTTCATTAATTACTCTCTTATTGAGTTCCTCTGTGGTCAGATATATTACCTGTAAATATTTAATCTTTGAAAATTTGTTGTGACTTGTTCCATGGCCCATCATATAGTCTAAATTGGTGACCATTTCATCTGCATCAGAAAAGAATGTGTATTCTGCAACTGTTAACTTTAGTGTGCGAAAAATTTCAATTAGATCAAGATAATTGATAAATATAATTCAGACATTCTATATCCTTACTGCTTTATTATCTCATTCAACAAACTACTGAAATAAGTATTGAAATCTTTATGAGTATGGATTTGTTTATTCCTCAATTTTAGAGCCTCTTTGGTTTTTTTACACTTGCTGATTGCACACTGTATCTTTTCTACTCAATCTATAATTTTATATTTAAAATGAATTTATTTTATGAACCATAGTTTGTATATATAGCTGAATCTTATTTTTTTATTAAAATTTCATTTGACGCTCTCTGCTTTCTAATGGTGGTTTTAGTCCATGTATACTTATTAATTGTTAACATATTTAGTCTAAAACTACCAATTTGCCATTTTCCTTTCTGGCTTTTTCTTTTTTTTTTTTCTCGTTCTTCATTCTTACCTTCTTCTGGGTTGATTTTTTTTTTTATTTTAAATAATGCATTGTCTTTTTAATCACATCATTTTGCACTATCTTTTATTGGTCGTTTTAGGTATTATAATCTTTACAACGTGACCCCTTAACACTTGGATTGGAAATTTGACCATTCACACAAAAAATAAGATTTTTACAATTGTGCAGTACATTTACCTTTCTTCTTTGTGTTATCGTTATCATATATGTTATATTTAAATAAGTCATAAACCTACCGAACAGTGCATTATTTCTGCTTAAATGGTCATATATACTCAGAAAATTAAGAGAAGGAAAAGCATAGTCCCCTTTATTGACCCACATACTTACATGTTTGATGTTCTTTATCCCTTCTATAGCTCAGAATATAGCTCCCATCTTGTGTCCTGTCCCTTCAGCCTGAAGAACTCCCTTTAGCATTTCTTGTCCTATGTGTGGTAATATATTCTTTCACTTTTCATTCATAGCCAGAAATTGTTATTTTGCCTTTATTTTTGTTGAATAGTTTCCCTGGGCATAGAATTTCTGGTTATTATTTCTTCAGCACTTTAAGATGTTGATTTATTCCATTCTCTCCTGCATTTTCTCTACCACTGTTTTTCTATAAGTGGTATGTTTTGCTATTATTTTGGCGAGTAGGGATTGGAGACATTTTCTCTGTCTTGTGTTTCAGCAGTTCTACTAGAAGATATCTAGGAGTATAGTTGTGTTCACATAGATCCTGCACCTTTGGGTTCAACAGGCCCCTTGGGACCTTGTTTGTGCTTGAGAACTTTTTGTTAATTGTAGCTTCGAAATTATTTTTTGCCATATTCCTTCTTCTCTCCTTTTGGGATTCCAAGTACACATATGGTAGATATTGTCCATAGGTAACTGAAGCTCTGTTTATTTTAAAAAATATATTTTCTATCCCTTTTTTATTAGTGCTTCTGTTTTCCCTCTTTTATTGAAATATAACTGACATATAATGTACAAATTTAAGGTGTACAATGTAATTATTTGGTATATGTAAATGTTACAAAATGATTAGAATAGTAAATTTCATTACATCCATCACCTCACAGTTGCAGTTTTTTTTTTCTTGTGCTGAGAACTTTTGAGATCTATTATCTGAACAGCTTTCAAATATACAATACAGTACTGTTAACTAGTCAACCTTCTGTCCATTCGAGCCCCAGGACTTATAACTAGAAGTTGGACCACCTTTACCCATTTCCTCCAACTCCCACTCCCTGCCTCAGGCAACCACACACATATTCTCTGTATCTGTGAGTTCAGGTTTTACAGATTTCACATATAAGTGAGATTATATATTATTTTTTATTTCTCTGACCTCACTTTTCCTTAGATAAATTCCATCAATAGAAATTATGTAATCTAAGAACTTGCTGAATTTCACTGTCTTCAATCTAGTGTCTACCTAGTGAATTTTTGACTTCAGTTATTAAAATTTTCAGTTTTGGAATTTCTATATTTTGGGTGTTTTAGTTCTTTGCTGAGATTCCCTTATGTTCCATCATTTTTGATATATATTTTTAACACTCTGAACACATTTTTAGAAGCTACAAAGAACTTGTCTTCTAATTCTAACATTTCTATCATCTTGGGATTTATTTCTATTGATTATATATTTTTCCTGATTGTAGCCACTTTGGCCAATTTA
Organism: Pteropus alecto; assembly: GCF_000325575.1. Classification (NCBI taxonomy): domain Eukaryota; kingdom Metazoa; phylum Chordata; class Mammalia; order Chiroptera; family Pteropodidae; genus Pteropus; species Pteropus alecto. The sequence goes on along the minus strand of NW_006431956.1, from coordinate 2,958,744 downwards.
TTTGCACATCTAGAAAATTTTATCATAGACTAAATATTATGACTAATTACATTATAGAGACTCTGGCTTCTGTTTTCTTTTGAGAATGCTAATTTTTATTCTAGCAGGCAGTTCACATGTTTGTACTCTACTTCCAAACTCTGCTTTTCCTGTTTTAAGCAGCAGCTAAAATCTCTGCTCAGGTCTTTTAAATTTCCAGCTTTTCATTTCTGCTAGCCTTGCACTCTCTATCATGTGTGCACAATTCAGTTTATAGTTTATATAAAGATTTGGGGGTTACTTTCTCTGTGTCTCAGTCTTTTCCATGACTCCCACATTAACTTTCAAGCAAAGCACTTTGTAAGTCCTAAATTCTGTTCTTAGATTCCATAAATCAGTAAGAAGGCAGCTTTCTGGCTGAGTTTGGTCATCAAGTTAAGATCTGGGAGTATTTTGAAGTAGAAACAATAGAAACTGAAATTTTTCATTTTCTTTTCTTCAAGGATCAATCATCTCTGCTCTCTAGGTGCCTCCAAATAACTGATCTTCATACTTTTTCTAGTATTTATAATTGTTGTCTCTGGGACATCCATAAAAGAGTTAGTCAGATACAAGTTACTCTGCCGTTACCAGAAGTTCAATCTCTCTTTTCCACAATAGTTTAAACTACCTGGAGGTGTCCCCTCTCAGAGTAGTCACACATCAAGCCTGCAAAGGCTCATCATCTTTCTTCTTAGTGAGTTACACAAATGAAATGGCTGATGTCTCATTGTAAAACTACTTACAAATCTATTAAAATAGCAAGAATGGAAACCTATCTGAGATCTTCTTTGTGGGTAGAATTTAAACGTATGTCTCAGTAGAGTTTACAAACACAAGGGTGTCCAGTGGAGAATAGCATGGAGGTTGCTGTGTTATACTTAAGGATTTGTTGATTCAGTCAGCAGTCTTAAAGTGGGACTAATTTCCTTACTCTCTAAAATGAGAGGCATTAATACACACTTCCACCCAAAGGGTACTATGTAAAGATGTTGTTAGGTCTAAAATATTTAAACTTCTTTAAGAAAAATACTATGTAAATAGAAGATGTGCCTTAGAAGAGAAATACTTTTTTTTTCAGTTTCTAACTCCCCTAATGCCCTTTTTACTGATGCATAACTAGTGCTAAATGATAATACTATTTGCATTTTAAATTACTTTGTGTGCACTGGATATTTACTCTGATCACAAGAAGTATATTGCCTTGAGTGGAGGTGGTCTTGAGCTGCAGTCATAATTAACTTTTGCTTAAAAGTACTATATTATCTTAGAAAATAAAGAAAGCTTGTTAACAGTACCATATTAATTTTACAGCATAGAGCAGAAAATTAACACATCATTTTCTTTTGGTTTCTTTTGATATTTTCTACCATTGCCTTAAACCAAAGATTATTTTTTTAGTTATAAGTTATTAATTATTAAATTAAAAGCGGAGTATTTCTATAACCATAAACACAGAGAATTTGATAGGCATGTTGGAATTAATCTACTTCCTATCTCTCTGTAACAACATTAGAATTAGCGTTTATAATTACAGTGGTAAGTCCCAGTTCACTCAATGGCTTCATTTTTCCTGAGTAATTTTTAATAGTACTCCATCACACTACTAAAATTTTCTGTGTGAACAATACATTTTTAGTTACAAATTATAACCCAAATATCCTCACTTATAATATCTTGCTATTCCATTTGTGATAG
>NW_006431956.1:2953172-2956474 GCF_000325575.1 Pteropus alecto | reverse complement strand
TTATATTTTCATTATGAAAATTGTTCTCTAAGCTATTTTAACATGACAAAAATCTAGAATTACAAAAAAGTTATGCTTAAATAAATATAGAGTAATTTTATACATGATATAGAAAAAATAAATATTAACATTGGGGTAAATTTCAAAAAAATATATAATTCAAAATTAAGGAAGAAACAACATATGTCAAGCATACTGAGAGTTCTTCAGACTCTCAGTCAAGTAAGCCAGAACAGTTCAGTCTCATGACTGATATTTTCATCTACATAGTTAATGTACAAACAAATATAAATTCAAGTCATAACCTGGAGCAGGAGAGTATCATATTCAATATTAGTTAGATTCTTAATTAATTTAGATATGCTTTATATTTACTCTGAACAAAAATATATACTATTTGATCAGTAGTGTTACTACACTTTACCGTTTAACTAATAAACTAATAAATAGATTTCATTTAAGATAAAAATTTTAAACCAATTCTGTTAGGTGGCATGACACAGAGCTATCATAGTGTCTCTTCCTTTAGACAGTGACACACAGTGTCTATTTTTCTATAGGTAACATTTAGCTGAAAGAATAAACCATTAACACATCAGAATTTTTGAAAATCGTTGTGTCTGTTCATAAATATAAACTACCCTGTTTTGGGTGAGATCATGAAGTGTCCTCCTGTGGCTCTTTGGGCAGATGCATGTCCTTCTTAGGCAGGTGCAGATATATCAAGGCTGATGATCATATTTGGGGAGTAGATAAAATTAAAAGCAAAGTCACAAGTATGGCCTTTTTGTGATTTATTCATTGTCAATGGTCAGAAAATTTACAATTATGTCACAATTACTTTATTTCAACTAAATTTAAAAGACATACTTAGCACTGTTGTTTTGAAAGTCAATGTGTTAGACAGTTAGTTAGTCACGATAGAGAACCAAATGTGAGCATCTGTCCCCTGGGACTTTACAGTCTTTTTTACATTAAAGGAATAAATCGGAGGCCCATGAGGGCCAGGAAATAGGGACGAAGGGCTCTCTGAGATCCGAAGTGGGCTTTCTGGAAAGAAAGTGACAATGTCTGTAATGACACTGGAAAAGTAATTTGATCTGTATTTGGGAAGGTGTTGCTAAAATTTGGAAGAAATTTATAAATTAATTCCATAGTTCTAAGGATTTATTATTAAATAATGTTTGAGCTAAGAGTTGACACCATATGTTCCTGATTAAATTTTGATATTCAATCTCAATGGTTTTAACATTGCTAATTTCTGTCACAGAAGTGTTTTAGCAACGTGGTATTCAGTGACTTTGATTCTAGACCCAGAAAACTCTTAGCAAAAGTAGGCTATATTGTAACTGAAATGTTAATAATAGAAAGCATTCACTTAAGCTGAATGGAAACATGTTAAATACATTTTTTGGTCCAGTGGCTACACTAATAATAACAGATAATCAGTGAGTACAACAGCCAGGATTTTTTTTTTTTTAAATTATACAAGGTCTGTAATCTTTTATCTGAGATATAAACCCATCTTTTCAGTTTTTTACAACCTAAGCCAATCCCACTGAACTCTCAGTTGAGTGTCATTTCTACTTCAATCGTCGATTTCCATAGTACACTGAAATGAGTCCTGCAAGTATCTATAATTCATTTCGTTGTCCATGAACTTGAGACTATTAAGCAGATCTTAACCATCACTTGGCAGTTTGCAATGAAATGCAATGTTACTATTAATATTATTATTAATGATAGTGTTGGCACCTAAGGATTTTTCTTAAGGATCATTTAGGTAAGCTTTGAACAATTTTTTTTTTCCATAGCATACCAATTCCTCAGAATGTAGGTGAAGTCTCATGTAAAAAAAGGTTTTGTTGTCAAATTATCTGGGACATTTAATGTTAAATACAATTTTTAACTTCAAACAAAATTTTAGTTATTGCACATTGTAAATTTTCAATAAGGGATAAAATATATAACATTTGACTAAATTATTTAATCACATGATTCGTTTCTGCAAATGTAAAAATTCATATACAGTTATATGTGTAAAATATTCATCAGAAATATTTTAGGCCTAATGTTACATACAGGTAGAGAGAAATCTGTTATGCATTTCTAAGAATTCACTATTATTGAATTTCGATTTTTGGCAAATGATCCTGGCCCTGCCCTAACCTGGGTCTGTTGCTGTTCTGACTAAGCTAAAACGGTCTTTAAAGAAAGCAAGTGGCAGATACGAGGCCTTTGACAAAATCAAGGGCCGGTGAAAGGGAATGATCCGAACCCATAATCTCCTTTCTAGTTTTCTATCTCTCCTCCTCCTTAGAAAATTCAGTACAGGAAAAATATTGTCCACCCTTTATGCTAATGTTCAAAAACGTATTGGTGTGTGTCACTAGTTTCCCATACTGGCTGTGCATTTGGAACACTTGGAAGGGTTTAAAAAATACCAATACCCAGGCCACACCCAGGCCAAATATTCAGTTTCTCTGGGCGTGGGTCTCCAGCATTGCTTTTAAGAATTGTTTTTTTCTCTTCTCTCTTTAAGTAGACCAAGTGGCAAAAATGTACAGCCAGAGTTGAGAAGTACTGGTATAAATAAATATACCCGGAAACAGACTGAGGAAGTCGCTGTTCTAGGCTCGTTGTTGTTATTTTAATCAGCAATTTCCCAGTGAGACACGTGTATGATGAAAGGGCCTTCCACTGCTCCTGGCCTTGACTGAGGACTGTCTTTGCCAGAACTCTGATTCCAAGAATGTATCCTTGACATCCTTAGACTATATGGTCGTATGTGCAAAAGAAAACAGGCATCAGTATACAGAATCTCGTACAATGGAAATGCCATTTTCACACTTGAAGGAGTATGTTCAGTGGCTAAAAGTAGGGGTCCTTAAGTCAGCTGGAAACGACATTGTGTTGCGATGAAAAAATGAACATTACTTGTTTTTAGCTTGTTTGTTTCCTCTTTAAAGGAAACTGAAAACAGTACTTTATATGTTAGGGATGAGGATTCATATGAAGCATATAGTAAATAGTACATTTTAGTTATTTTAATCATCCTAACATTAACAAATAAATGTATATACATGCAGAGATCCAAACATTTATCCTCTTTCTAACAAAGTGCTAACAAAGCCAATTCCTCTCTGTGTTGCTTCAGTAATAATGCTTACTCTCCTGGACAGACATGCAGAGAATTCTAAGATCTAGCCTCTTTTCTAATACGCAGCCTTTCTGATTTTTTCATTACAATCCAAAAGAAAAGAGTTACGACCATATACTATTGAACCATAACCACACCTGGA
>NW_006431956.1:2934260-2953150 GCF_000325575.1 Pteropus alecto | reverse complement strand
CTCTTTCTCCCTCCATCCACATCTCCACCTGCACAGACCCGAGGTCACTCAGCATCCACGTGAATTGCCTGCTTCCTCCACAGAGGGCCACTCTGCTCTCCTACAGTCTAGCTGTCATACCACATGCAGTGTGTCTATACTAGCTCTCGGTTTAGTTAGTTCCTAATAGAAAACGTAATCAATCTACAAGAGGGTAGAGAAGACTGTTTCCCAGTCTATCTGAGGAAAAAGGTTTTCTAAATGCATTTTTAAATGAAATGACTTGAGGACTCCATTATGGTTGTCAACAAGTCATAGGCTGGATGAAAAGGAAGGAGTTCAGAAAACTGAAAAATTTTATGGACACATCTTTGCAGTGTGTCCGCTTCTTCTATGTGTCTGCTATGGCGATGAGTACAGTGTCTTTGGCTGCAATTACTTTTGTTATCCATACAGATTTCTACTCCCCGCATATGACTCTGTGATCCATTATTCACCCGAAGAACCTAGCAGATGCTGGCTGTGTGAACTCTATGAGCTACATTTAATTATGTTCTACTGGAAAGCTGGGATACTTCATATCGTAACAACAATACCTAGATTCACAGGTTTTCTTTGGGGAGGCCAGCCCTAAACAAAAGCGTCATGTTAGCTTTCTTACCATAATGCCACGATACCACCTTTGACTGAAATTCTCATTATCAGAGTCACAAAAGCATTAGATTGCAGAGCTGGGTTATTGTCTCCGGAAGCTGCCGTTGTAATACCCGCACAGGGGAAATAACACAGGAATGATACGATTCTTGGGAAACTGTCAGGAGGAACATGTTCATGGATAATAAGCATCAGAGAAGGGGCAGGGAGGAAGCATGACGGTTAGGTGGTAACTTTATAGGTAAAAACGACTTGTTAAATTAGTTACATTTATCAAGACAAAAATTGGTTATCATTTTTCTTCAGGCTTTAAATTCAATGCACATTTATTTTTTTGAAATAATGATTAAGATTGGTCATGTTCTTTAAATTTTGAGGTATATGAAATTTAATATTTCTGTGAAATCTAGAGACGCCATTTATTTGCAGCCGATAATCATTCTAGTACAGAGAAAAGGGATACATTTAATTTATCAATTAAAAGGAGTAAGTCGCAATGCCATCACCAAATACTAAATATTTTCATTGCTCTTCCTTGCTACACTTAGGGAATAGACATTAAAAGATCTTAGGATCATAGAATCATTCAAATTCAAAGGCAAATGCTGAATCTTTTTAATGGAGCAGTATTAGGAAGCACAATTTTAATTTCTTCTTTTTCCACAGTTGTTCCATTCAGTTAGATTCTTACAGAGAAAAGCATGTATAAAAATATTACTCAGTAGGCTGTTTTATCACATATGATTAATGAATACCACTTCAATTTTTCCCATTTAGTGCCTTTTCCCTCACTAAATCTAGAGAATTATAACAATAATTCTGTATTCAAGATTTAAAAAAAAGAGAGAGAGAGAATGCCCAAGTCTTCTGCCAATGTTTGAAAAAGTCAAGAACTTTAAACTGCTTGCTAATAAAGCTGTTTTACTGTGCACAAATTTTCACATAAATGTCTACAAACAAAATAATCGTTGCAATTTGACCAATTTGACTGCCTCAGAGTGAAAGAGTTACCATTTCTTTGATCTGAATGTCTTTATTTTTCATTTATATGACGATCTTTTGCCATTTGTGAGAAAATTTGAATGCAAGATTTTCGTCTGTATGTCAACTGAAAGAAGCTAAGGCTTCTTTTCACACAATGAACTAGCACGTGTAGTCACTTATACGCATGTAAAGCTCTTCTCCCCACCAGAGTAGATTCTCAGTCTCTCCTTTATATCTAACTATTGCTGTTTATACGCCATATTATGCTCTCTAATTTCCTTTTATCTTTTCTTTATTTTGCAGTGTCTCAGTACGTGTCTCTTTAAGACAAGTTAATTTAGCCAATTACTCCAGTTTGGATGAAGATAAAATCTTTAATTTATCCAGGCTTCCCTTTATTCTTTCTAAGATACTCTTTCCATTAATTTCATGAAACATTCTAATTTTCCAGTTTAGAGAAAAGCTAATTTCTTCATATATGTGTGCACACACACACAAGCACACACATAGACACACACATTCAGATGCAAACCAATAGATAACATACTTTCAAAACTAATTTTTTCTCTTCTTTGGATAACCTTTTTTTGCGTTTTTCAAGGTATTTGAAATAGTAATAGATTTCAAATTGAGAACTCTTCATTTATTATGTATTATGTTGTATTTAAACTATTTTAGTTTATTTACATTTTAGTAACACTAAGCTTCAGCTCCACTCTTGAGGGAGTATTTTGACAGGTTAGAGTATGCAGACCCAGGATGCTTGGAGGAATGACCTGAGAATTATTGAGAAAAGCAAAAAGTGCATGACTCAAAAGCTTGAGACCTTTGAAAATAAAAGTGCTATTTTTTTCATTCATCCATTTATTAAGGCATCACACATACTAGTTACTATTTTAGTCATAAGGCAGATGAAAAATGCCATCCCTGATGGTCAAGTCGGGAAGAGAAAGGAAATCCATAAAATGATGCAATATGTACCACACGAATGCATAGGAGGGAGCAGTCGGCCCTCCCTGGGGCAGCTTTCCCAAAGAGGGACGATCTAAAACAGATTGAGAAGCTGATAGGAACTTGAAATTGCCTATTTTATTGATTTTACACTTCTGATGTATTATCTGATTAAATCGATAGCATAGACATTTCCGGTATAATTTGACAAGTTTAAATGTCTTAATTCTTCTACATATGTGAGCTACTTCTGCTTCTAATTCAGATATACTAGAAAACATTATATATGTTGCAGGTACTATGCTTCAGATATGTGCGATCTGCTTCAAATATGTGCGATCTGCTGCTTTCATGTATAAATAAGTATTTCTTTGTTCATCCGATATAAACAAAGTAATGAAAATGATACACCCGAAATATAACTATATTGATTCAGATCATATGAAGATCATGGCCACAGAAAGTATATTCAAAATGATTAAGTATTTCAATATTTGCTTATTAGTTTTTTTTAAATTTGAGTTTACAATATTTGTACATCTTCAATTCCCTTGCTTGCCTTTTCCCTGACTCAGTTGTATTTTTTCTATAACTCTCATTTTTTATTAGAAAAAAATTTAAAATACACAAAAATAGAGTAATGAATACCCTGTACCCATTATCCAGCTTAAACTGTTATCAACTCAGGGCCACCCTTGTCCCCTCTGCACCCATCCCCTCTCAGAGCCTAGGGCTTGAAAGTCCCCATCAATTGTCAGCACTTTATTCCTTGCCTCAAGGTCTGTTTTCTAGAGTGCCTGGCGTCAACACCATTGGTGTCTCGCGATGGGACTTTAGAGTTAGTTACTTAGCTCTCTGAAAACAAAACTACTGGCCTCAAGTGGCATCAAAATTACCTGAACATCCACCAGTGGTTAATCGTGATGTGTAAGTGCAAGGCAAGGCATTGGAAGGGAACTTAATAATTGGGGAACCACGCTATTTATTACGATTGTGATGTGTAGAATTTCTTTACGTCAACAGTACAGACCTTACGCATTAGATTAAGAGTCATGGGAGATATTTTCCAAGTTAACATAGGCTCAGAAAGCCAGACACGAAATGTGCAGCCTTGGTGGTTTTTCTGTGCCAATGTGTGGACTTTGAGAGTGGAAGATTGTGACACTGGGACCTGGAATGGGCAGTGGGTGGGTGGATGAACCTGACCATAGAGCCCCCAAATCCCAGCCCTTCTCTATTGTCATCTTATCTGGAGACCATGCATTGATCCCACATGAAGCAGGCATCTTGCAATATGACAGCCCCGCTTCAAGATATGCTCCATCACCCCTCATTACCTATAGGTCATAACTGAAGGCAGGTGTCAACACAGCCTCCGAAGGGGAAATCAAAGCCATACTCTGGGAAGAAATAGCCTGTGCTGGAAAAGTAGTGGCAGTGCCTGGCTGGCTGGTGGCAGGAAGCCAGAAGCTATGTATGGGTCTGGGTCTTGAGACTGTTGGACTGGGAAGACAGGTGAAACCTAAGACCAGAAAGGCTCGGAATCTCATAAATCAGGATTTAATATTTCAGAAGGGACTATAGGAGTTGGCCCTGAAAATTTGCTATGTCTGCTCTGAAAAGTCTGGACTCGGTGACGTCCAGGAGTAAACAAAGTGGGAGAGCAAGAACTTCCTTGGCAAAGCGTTAAAGAAAGTTCTAGTATATGAGAATGTTATAATGACTTTTTTACGTATAGTTTAAGAACTCACTACAGGACCAAGTTCCCCAGGAGCAGATGGGGGATCTTCTATTCGCTGCGAAGTAAAAAATGTACTACTATTGGAGGTGGGATGGGTACCAGGCTTTGAAAATTTGACGGTGACTGTCTTCTGTAGGGTGAGATTTCTTGTAGGGAATTCAGCCATTGACCTGGCTGGCCTCTCTACCATCTCTAGAAAAGATGGGATTTGGAAAGGCGTAGTGTAAGTAGCAGTGATTAGTCAGCAGTGCCAGGATGAATATATCACCACAGTGTTCAGTAGGGCCAGAGGGGTAAGCAGGGCCTTGATACATGAAGATCTGTGGTGGCATTAACAGGGCACAGCATTCCCATGGGAGTGAGACAGATGAACAGCTGAAAAGGGTGCTGTATGTTTTATGTAATTAGAAAAAAATAATCAAAAGCAGCTTAGCAGAAGGCTAACGACAGCTGTTGCGAAGGAAAGTCATGGCTACCTACCCAGTTCCCAAATATAGGCTGTGGCAGGTAGCCAGCTGCGTTGCTGGAAGGGAGGCTGGGTCACCTGGAGCGGGGCCCCCGCCATCCCACAGCAGGCATACGTGGCGACTGTTCCTCCAGTTGTTCCTCCCAGGAATCATCTAGCTCTTTGCCAAGATGACTGTGTGCTGGTGAGTAGGAAATATGCAGATCTTTAAAAGAATGTTAGGCACGGGGTTCTAGATGACATTGATACAGGAGACTCAAAATGCCACCATGGTTCACCAGTCAGAAAGCGGGGAAGATCAAGTGATAAACGCAGTTCTGGCTAGAGGCTATTTTACAGGTCTGTGTGCTCAGCCTGCGGTTCCCTCCCCAGGAGGCTGAAGCCTTAGAGGACACACGTGGACGTGAGGAGCACGGATGCGCATCATGTGGGACGTACGCCCCGTAGGCCCATTTTCCCTTCATTGCCTCTTTTCTCTTGCAGTCAACAACTTGTCCATGCTAACTGTCCTTTCCTTTACTATACTGGGATGAACCGTTCCAGCAGACAGAGTGATATTTAGTTGCCCGACAACCTGACATGGGGCCAAGTGACACATTTTAAAATTGTGAGCAAGTCAGCTCTCTACGGTGTGAGTTTTGACAGCAAGAAATGGAAAAGTGGAAGAAATTGAATAAATAAATCTCACCTCCTTCCACCTCTCATGGGCTGCCCCGGGGTATGATTTCTCTTAGAAATGTCGCCTTTCAGACAGTGCTACCAGCCAAGCAGACGTGTGAGCAGAGCAACCAGTGGTCTCTGGGGTAAAGGAGTCATCCTCACAGTGGTGCTCTTCACCTTCACCTCGCTTACACCTCTCCCCGCCCTCACCTGCCGGAGCTAGGACTTTCCAAATAGCGGCGACGTTATGATCCATGCTTGAGTCTCTAATAGAGAAGACGGTATTAAGACATTGTATGAGTGTTTAAAGAACGACTAGCTAAACCACTTTCTGGCCAAACAGGTGAGTTTTTGTGGGGGACTATTTCACATATTTATTAGGTCGAAGTTATTCAGCATAAAAAATACAGATTCTTCATTATTTTGTATGTGTGTGTTTTAGCGTGACACAGATTATATTAAAATTAGCCATTGTGGATGAACCATCGTAAAAATCCATATTAAAATGTCATTTATTTAGTCTGTCATTCACTTTTTCTGGAGATCTTTCAGATTGGCAGGTTGGATGAGAATTTGTGTACTTTCCTCCTCTTAGCAATAACTATCCTGTCATTTTCCCTTTTGAATTTTAGTCAGTTCTGTATCAATTTCTTCCTCTCCCAGCAATGTCATTTCCTCTCCTTCTGTCTCGGTTACCGTCTGTGTTATCAGGTAACCTAAGATAATAAGAAATTCACTCATACTTCATACACAAAGCGATTCGTGTGCTGGGTCTAAAAAGGGCACGCACACTGGCAGAGGCAGCAGGGTGTGGACACGGGATAGTGGCGGCCATTGCTGTGGCCGTCACGTTAGCAATGACCAGGAGAGAGCTGGGGAGGGGAAGAGCAGTTTTCCGACAACCAGCAGACCGTTCTGCGGCTTCAGGGTGGCCCTCGACAGGCCTGCTCGGTCCTCTTTGTCCTTAATTCACCTTGCAGACTGACCAGTCATCAGGAATGGGTGCTTTTGGGAAGGGCGTCTTGGGGAGGGCTTCACACAAACCCAAGATTGTAATAGAGCCAGGTACGTAATGTGAGATAGACAGTTAGGTCATGAAATTATAGCAGAAATAAGTGAGGGAAGTAATTTCACCAAATATGCCGGTGGCAGAGACTGTGCTGTTCACCAGATCTCATTTTCCTCTCTTTGTGGAACCGGCTAGACATTCCTGTGCTTCCCTGACGTAAGATGACTGAGTTCTGTTTACGTGGGAGAGAGGGGTGTGTGGCACTTCCAACCTGGTCCCTAAGATCCACTGCGGGCCTTCTACTCAGCATAAGACCAAAGGAAACCCCAAAGCCCAAAGATGGCTCCCCTCCCTATGACAAACTGCCTTAGACTGTCCCATAGCCAAGAAGTCAACCGCTCCTGGATGGCTCTACTAAGATTTGGGATTGTTGATTTTAGCATTTGGCTTGTTCTGTGTAATACAGCATCCTAAATCTATTCTTTCTCTCAAATATCTGCATTGCAATTCAACATTAGTTTTAGTTCCTACAGATAGGAATTAAAGCAAAAGAGATACCAAATTCATAAAACCTAGAGAATGGTAGAGGAAAGGATTTCTCTCTTTATGCCAGTCATTCATTGTTGTTAGTACTCTCTTAAGCTCAAAAAGGAGAAATGTGTTTATTTCTTTTAATAGAAAATGAGAGTCCTGAATCCACTCCATAAAAGTTTGTTCTGGTGACTGAAATGGATGTACTAAACTTGGCCTCTTAAAAATGTGATATATAAGAAACATTTTTTTGAAGAAAATGTCATCATTGCCGATCACTGGGGGCTTACATATGGAGAACTATTTATATATTTCATTTCTCATCGCCAGTTTTATTAATTATTGTATACTAATAAGCATAAACATAAATGAGTAGGGAGGGATTTCAAATGGGCACTCATTAACTTCCTCTGGGCTGATTATGCAATGTCATTTTACAAGGCGTATATTATACTTGACCAAATGTTTCTTTTTGCAATTTTATGTTAATTATTAAACTTAGACTTAACCATTATGAATAATTATTAACATATTCTATTCATTGCTACTATCATTCATATTTTTATAACAGGGACTACATTCCAGAAAGAAAAACCTCATTACGTTCAAATATAATTTGTACGCTTTGGGCTTCAACCGTTTAAAATATCAGAGAAATAACTAACATATTCAAGGGCAATTTGAAAACTGCCCTAATAAAAATAATGAGAGAAACAAAATTCTCATTATTTTTCCTGACTCTATCTTGTTATTTTTCAGAAAATATTTTTTCAACACAGACATTATAAAAATGAAAAGTGATTAACTATGTTTTCATAAATGACGCTGAACAATAATTTATGATATTATATAACAAGGAAGTTTCATTGGATTGTCAATCTCTGATTTGTCTCATTAGAGAAAATGTTACTCGAGATTTTTTTTTTTCTGAACAATAAGCCAAAATCGTTTGATGAAGAAAAAAACAAAGGCGTATTGGAGAATACAAATAGAACATCTTAGAGTCCACAGGAGCCATGGATGTGAGCAGGGTCAAGCCTGTGCCTTAGGAAGCCCAGAGGTTAAAGGCGAAAAAAGATAAATTTAGCATATTTTGATGCAGAGAATTTTTGTAAACAGTCTTTTTGGAAACAAAATAGCTCTCAGCATTGTTCATATAGAAAACAAGCATCAGTAAGACAAAATTCCGAGCAGTAAAAAGAAGTAGATAGAAACTTTGGGGCTTAATATAAAGAAAAATGTGTCTTAAATTGGAATGAGTTACCATGTGGTACAGCAAGTTGCATTTCACTGCAGATATTTAGGGAGATCATAATTTGCTAGAGGTGTTGGGGATACATGGATACATGTGCAGTTGCATACAAAATTGGATGAGGTGACTACTAGGGTCCCCTCTGTGGTCTTAAAAGTAAAAAATCTATACTTTGCTTTCGACTTTTGATTATATAGAATTAATATTGTTTTCATTGGGTTTAGTACTGAATTGGTGAGAGATGGAAATCTTATCAAGTATTTACGTATGTGTCGTTAGCAGATTTTAGAATGGTTGGCATTAGGATACATGTGTAATGTTTATAAAAAAAATAAACTATCTCTTGTATTACAACCCCCCAAAAATGCTAAATAAATAACATTTTTGTTATTTATTTTGAGGCATGGTGGAGCAGATAGAGCATCTTACATGCCACTTAGAACTCGATAAATAGTAATAGGTCATAGAATTAGCTATGTTCCAGTAGAAATTGACCATTCAGGTATGCATACATTTTTTTTAATCTTCAGCAACACAGGAAAGTACCCTGAAATATTCGTTCTCTGTCCTCTTATATATAGCTATGGCAGAGAACCATAGGCATAGAGGCGTGTAAACTGGATCTCTCTGCATCGAAGTGGGGATTTTCAGGTTCTGGAGTGTGGCCACTGAACCACCTTCAGCTCTCAGCCTCTTTCAGGACTGCCTGCCGGATTCGCTTACTGGTGGAGGAGGAATTGCGAAGGCTCAGTGAGTCTGGCCCAACTCAGGACGATTCTGATGATCTGTGTAGTCACGTGGCATGTCTTGGGCATCAGCTAACGTCAGGGCCTTTCAAGTCTGGCACTATTGACATCGGGCTGGGTAATTCCTTCCAAGGGGCTGTCCCATGCATTACGTGACGTTCAGGATTGTTCCTGGCTTCTACCTGCTATGACGGTTGCAATCCCTTACCCCCATTCCATCATGAAAATAAAAAACGTCTCCAGCATTATCAGATGTCCCCTGGGGAACAAAACCACCCCCAGCTAAGAACCTCTAGACTCAAGGTGTCAGCCCTGCCACTTCTCCTAATTATGAATCCCTCCCCAACCCTGCCCTGAGGTTCATTCCCAGTGAAACTCCATTTTAGACATCTGAAACACTAACCCCTGTTACAGATTCACAGGGGAAAAAAGAAAAAGAAAGAAAATGCTACTTAAAATCAAAATTGGCTGGGATCACAGGGTTTTCAGAAAGTTGCCGTAATTCAGCAAATCTGTTTTCAGCTCCTTGCGGAGGCTATTGAAAGAGGCAGAGATTCAAAGCCTGGAGTAAGTGGGTAAAACTTCAGCCAGCCGCCTTAGTGAATCTCTGGGTGGCAAAGAAAGCAGCGGAGGTGGATGTGGGGCATGGACTGAAGCACTCCGCACAGTTTAAAAGGTTTTTAAAAGTTGTTTGTAGGCCGTGTAGGGGCAAAGGTCAAGTCAGGAGAAGCATGGCGATGGTGCAGATTGGCTGGGGCTAGCCTGTGGGAGTTTTTGTCTAAGTTGATTAGCTGACACAGATTCGCCTTTCTCACCTCCAACCGTCAGTTAAATCTGCTACTCCCATAAATTGACATTTTTTTTGCCTCAAGTTTGTCAAGGTAGGCTTAGGGGGAAAAATAAATTTAAATACACACACACACACACACACACACACACACACACACATATATATTTTTTACCTTTTTAGTAACACCTTATAAAAAATTGTTCTATTGCCTGTGCAAAATGACTTTCGAATATTTCCAGCCTCAGATCATCCTTTCCTGTAGTTACTGGTCGATGGCCCTGAGGTGTGTTTTCATGTTAGTTACAGGCTTTGTCTTTAATCTCTAGCCAGACCTTTCCTCTTTAATCACTGTGGTTTTATGCGTGGGGTAGACTGTTGTCAGGTTTCTGCTTTTCTTTTTTATTTTTGAATTTTTATTTTTTAATTGGAGGAGGTGGGGGTCAGAGGTGGGATTACACGCCTCTGAACTTCTTCCAAACTGTCTGGGGCCGAGAGGCCTCAAACTGAATTCAACATCCAGGTGTGGTCTTCTCAGTGTTTCAGGGACCTCGTCAGTCTGTAATGAGATGAGACATGTCTTCATTTGTCACTTACTAGAACTTTTTTGGATAAACATCACTAGACTACAGTATGTTTAAATGCTGTCACCTTTATTCTTATTGTAGTTGTGGAGCAAAAGTGGATATTAACAAGAAAATGTGTCTTTCTGTCTTAAATAGTTCTTCCATAAGATTTCTTTCATTCGTGGTTGTTAAGTAGTCCAGTTATCCGTTATTGTGCAACAAATGAGCCCGGGTCTTAGTGCCTTAAAACAGCCATTTTGCCCATGATTTGTGGATCCAGAATTTGGGAGGGGCTTGGTTGGGTCTTTCAACAGCAATCCACATGAGGTGAGCTGGGACAGGCAGGGCTGGACAGTCCATTTTGAAGACGTCTTTGTTCACACGTGGGGCACCAATGGGCTCCTTGGCCCATCTCTCCCTTTCCTGCGGTATCTTATTCTCTAGTCCTCTCCAAATGGCTGATGTTTCTCACAATTTCATCTCCAGGAAGGGCCTGTGCCCCTTCAACTAATAGCAATTTTGAAGAACACCAGGAAAAGACCAGTTTAGCTGCCCATACCCCAGGTCATGGTCCAGAAGCTGGACCAAATCAGATTATGTATTATATGGTCCTAGTAATATTAAATTTTAGAAAATGCAAACTAATCTATACTGATGGAAAGCAGATTAATATTTATGTAGCATAGAGTGGAGGGAAAGTGGGTGAGAGAGGAAGAAGGATAAATTACAAAAAGACATGAGAAAAATTTGAGGAGTGATATATAGTTTCATTGTTTTTAGGTGGTGATGGTTTCATTGAAGTACATATGTCTAAACATCAATACGTATACTCTAAATATGTACAGTTTATTATATGTCAATTATATTCCAATAAAGTTGTTAAATAATTTGAGCAATTTTGATAAATAAAATATATTTTTGTAGATAAGTGATAAAATAATATTCCTGGATTAGAAAATTGTAGGCAGAATCATTAGTCATCATGGAAAAGAAATTTAAAACCACAATTATGGAACGACGACTCCTAATCCTCTGGAATTAAAGTATAAGGACTTCTGCAGATACTCTCCCTGGTGAAAGAGGCCTCTGTAGACCTCATCTGCTCACTTCCCCTCCAGTCACCTACTTGCGTGGGCGTGTCTTTCCAAGTCCAGCTCCTTATATTATGTGGAGGGTGGACCTCCACTCAGCAGTGGAGGCCAGGGTCTTAGGCCCCATGAATACGAGCATCTACACCTGAGCTACTTGTACAAAACAAATAGTCACAAACTGTGGCTCTGTCTCCAACAGAAACTGGAAAACTCTTCTCCTCTGGGGATACTACAGAGAAACTTGTGATCTGCCTCAGGGCCTGGGCAGAGAGGAGGCACCCTCGAAAAGTGGGAAACCCAGCTGATGCTACAGCAGGTTATGGGATCCAAATTCACATCATACATGAGTAAGTATATCTCGGACCAATAAATTAAAAATTAATATAAAACTTGCTAGAGACAATACGTTGCCTAGTGCCATATGTGACACTAATAAAAATACATATGATACATAAAATAATACTTTGTATGTATACATATATGTATCATGCTATGTAGTATGTAGAGTGTAGGTATAAATGTAAAGATTATTTTAAGACAGTGACTCCTAATTTTCCATATCTAAAATAGGAAATGAATTAATCAAGTAAACGCTACTCTAAGCCTCAAACAGGGCTCATATAAACCAGCACACACCTGGCAAGAACAGAATGAGAGCAGAACTTCAAAGACAAAGCAAACTCATGAAGCTTTAAGACAGACAGATTACCTGTTTAAACAACACAACGATTAGGTCGACTACACACTTAGCATCAGCAGGTGGAGTAATATTTTCAAGGCACTCAGGAAAAACGATGGCATGATGTTTGCCCAAGAATGTTATATTAGCTGTCATTCCAATTCGAGGGGAAAATATGTTTTTTACTTCCTAAACCAACTCTTTATTTCGAATAATATTAAATCTTCAGAGAAGTTGCAAAATTAATATAAGTAACATTGCATATGAATTACCTAGAATCACAATCATTAACATTTTCTATGTATGTTCTTCCCTTTTGCTCTCTCTCTCTCTCTACCTATCTCCATGTGTACTTTTTTCCCTAAATCATTCGAGCATCTCTTGCATATCCATGACACTTCCCCCTAAGTTCTTTAGCACGTTTTCTCTAATAATAATGATATTCTCCTTGGAAACCATAATACTATGATCACATGCAAGAAAACTAATATCACATACATCATACAGTTTATCACTATGTTGTACGGTCCTTACTCAAGCTTCTGTCATTGTGTAATAATGTCTTCTGCAGTTGTATAATCCAAGATCATCCACAGTTCATTAGAGAATCTTGCATTGCATTTGGTTGTCATGTGTCCTTTTAGTTTCCTCTAATATAAAACTATCCATCATTCTTGTTTTCTTGTCTTGACATTTAAAGGAGTCCAAAGTGTATATTATTATGCCATTTTAGGTTTTTAAATTTGCAGGTATATTATAATCAATATGAAATTAATCTATGTAAAGATATATTTGATCTGGCATGTTTAAGTAACAGTGTAGTGAATACTCACTTTAAAAATCGGGTAGAGTTTCTGAACTACTTGGTTCTTATTTTCTCCTCTTTTTTTCTTTCACTTATATTTTAACAGAACGAAAACAACATTTTCTTTACTATTACATTAATAAATGTCCATTTTTAAACTTTTGAAAATATAGTGAGTCTGTACTAAGAATGAAATAGGACAGACATTCTCATAATTGACAAATATTCTTTGCCCGAACAAACTTGAGGCAGGCCCCTGACCCCTCTCCTAGGCCCGTCTGCATGCTTCCATATAAATCTTATTTTAGTGGGAATCCTGACGAGTTGGTTTAACCAGAACCCCCAACCTCAATATCCAATCACCGCGGTATCTATTAGGGTCTCATCCTACACCATCCTCCATGTGATGACTGATCACCTGGTCTGCCTTCAGCAAGAGTTCATGTAGGTCATGTTAGCCAGGATCCCACTTAGTAATTTTCTTTCCACTAACCCTCACCCTGCAACTTCGCTAGAAATTCCCTCTTGTCCATCTGTACTGTATTCAGAATCAAAGTCTCTTTTCCCTTTTTGCAATACTCCTGAATAAAATCTGGTTTTACCACTTTAACTACTGTCCTGCTCTGGTTTTTCTTAGTCACAATCCACCTTTAGTGTGTATCTATTCACAGTAGTACTTCCCTGTTTATTTCAATATATGTAATTTTTTGGCATTTACTTGCTTACATGTTTATTACTTTTCTACCACACTAGAAAGTGAAGACGTGGGCCTTTTTGGTCAGGTTCACATTCGGCCCTAAGTGTCTATCCCGCCCTTGGCATATAGGAGGTGTTTGTCACATCATCTCATTCTGCTGCTTCTCCTTAGTGTTTTTGGATCTATTCCTTCTGTTTGTGGATCCACCGTCATTCTGCTTTCAGATTTTGTCATTTCTCCCTTGAACATTGAAATAACAGGTTTCCCTTCACTGGCGATCTGTCCCTCATCCCAAAATTACCTCTCTACCTTTTAGAGCAGGAGTCCCCAACCCTCGGGCCATGGACCTGTACCAGGCCGTGGCCTGTTAGGAACAGGGCCACACAGCAGGAGGTGAGCGGCAGGCGAGCCAGCGAAGCTTTCTGTGTCTGCAGCCGCTCCCCAGCGCCAGCATCACCGCCTCAGCTCCACCTCAGATCCTCAGGCATTAGGTTCTCATGAGAGCACCGGTCCCTGGTTTCAAAAATGGTGGGGACTGCTGATTTAGAGGATGCTCTTAAAAACGCATATTTCAGTACTCTGTATCAGTTGTAATGTCTCATTTTTAAATTTATTTGTTTTGAGTCCTTTCTCTTTTTTCTTGGATATTTACCTAAAGGTTTGTCAATTTTGTGGATCTTCAAATAATCGAATCCTTGTTTAATTGATTTTTAATTGTTTTTCTATTCTCTATTATGTTTACTTATGCTCTGATCTCTATTATTTCCTTCTACTCACTATGCGTTTAGCTTTTTCTTCTTTTTCTAGTTCCTTGTGGTGTATAGTTTGTATGTTTACCTGAAATTCATGAGAATCATAGAATTTTATAGCTAGAAGTTATTTTGGATACTGTATAGTCCCATCACCTGATGTTACACGTGAAGCAGTTGAATACCAGAAATATGGACTGCCTTCCACAAGCCACGCAGTTGGTGAATGAAAGGTCTTTGATCAGCTAGTGTTTTATTAAGGTTTACTCCATGCCAATGTCTTTCTTTACATGTGTTATCTCTGGTAATATCCACAGCAGTCCTATAAGATAAGTGAATGTACTATCTTCATTTAACAGACAACAGCTAAGGCGTGAAGAGGTTGAGAAAAGTTAGTGGAGGATCTGAGATTCAAATGAGGCAGGCTGAGGAGGTCTCCCAAATCTCCCCCCTACCCCCAATCTTTTCATCATCCCATAATCTTTGAGACCTGGGACTCCTTTGTACTTCTGAATCAGTTATCAGTTGCTTCCGGGTGGTGGTTTCCTGTTTGAGTGGTTGTACTGAGTGGTGTTTTCTTGTTTCTTTTAAAAGCAAACGAACTAACGAACTCATGACTCCTTGAGACCATGGCATCTCTGAGGTTCCCCAGCAGCTTACAAAATGTTTTCAGTGTTTACTCTTCAACTTTAAACTATTTTAGATAACAACTCTTTTTCCTGACTTCACAATTTCCTTTGCCCTAAACCACAGAAGAATGAGGTTGTAGTCTTCCAGTTACACATGTGTTGTCTGCGTATCTTCCCAGTTGCTAGGATTTCTCTCCCATTCTTCCCATTGAATTGATAGGCATCTAGTTCTAATAAAGGAATTACAAAATCGGACGGTTTCCTGTGCTATAACCTTCTCCAGCTTTCAAAAGGAGACGCCACAGGAGGCTGCCTCAGACTAGGACTTTCCTGTAGAACGTACACTGTCAGTTGACAAGCACACACCAGTTCACAATGCAGAGCTTATACTTATGCGCCTCTCCTCTCAACTTCTCCTCACGGGGCAAAGCCCCAAGGGCAGCCTTCTCTTTGGTGTGAAAAGAGGCTCCAGTAGCTGCTCTGCAGCATTTGATGAGTATCGGTGACTACCAGCAGTATCAAGGATAGGTAGAGATGGAGTTATCAGGGTAGGAGTGTAAGAACCGTACACCAGCGCTTGCATTCCCTTACCAAATAATCATACATAATTAAATTGGGAAGGAGAAAATGCTCTTTTTTTTTAAACAAGCGGGAAAAGTATTATTTTGGAGACCGGTAGAATGTAAGCAAGCCAGCTATTCATGCCATACCCAGAAGCTCAGACAGAACTAAATTATGCTTCAGATTAATGTATCGGTCAGTTCAAAGGTTAGACAAACAGCTGTTTCTCAAGGAGGTGCACTACAAAGCTTAACTGTTCGCTGGAAGGTCTGTAATGGTCTCTGCGGATTCCCAGAGGAGTCACTGTTATTTGTTTCTGATTGGGAGATATCCCAAACTGACTCCATGCTACCGATGACCTCTATTGCTAGGGCATGAGGGTGACACTCTGGAGCCAGGGCGATTTTACTAGTCTCTGGGAAAAAAAAAAGAAAGAAAGAAAGAAAAGAAAAAGAAAGAAAGAAACACCCACACATGCAACATGCTTTTAGTGACTCAAAGGTTATCTACAACCCTGCAGTTTGGAACTGGTGAAAGTGCTGGAGTCAGTCTACGCTCTCATTTCTGCGAAAATGTAGAATAACTTAAAATAGTAAACTATTCAAGAATGTGGTTTATAGCACTCAGGTTTGATTTGATGCAAAACTATGTAATGGTAGTAAAAAGGAATGAAATAAGTTACATCTTTATTCAATATTTACTATCATTCCCTTGATGATTTTGAGATACTTGAATAACTCTTCATATGAAACAGCTATTATAAATGAAAAAACAAAATAAAGCTCTAAGAGAAAGACACAGAGAAGAGGTAATTTAAATTTAAGTTGTAGATTGGGATAGCATATATATTTTTGATTACACTCCAAGAAAAAAGTATTGGAATTCAGCTCTCAGAAAGATAAAGAGGTAACTTCTTGAAGAGGTCCTGAGAGGTTTTTAGGTGTCCTCATGATGATTTCAAGTGTCTTCTGGAAACATCACCCCAAATTTTTTCCTTCTTTCCTCAGATATCATTATTTACTCACTGTAAGGCACCAGTACTCATTAATTTTTTATCTTTATGATTCTTTACCATAGAAATTCAAAGGTCTTTTCAGATTTTGTCTCATACATAAGTTCTCTGCTATTTTGAGATTAATAAAATCCTCATAAACTTAATTTCATTCCCCCACAAGGGCATTCACCATTTGCTAAAATCAAAATGAAATTATCGATGACTTAATGGAAACAGAGAATCTTGAGATTTAGAGGAAAAGAAAAGTTTCTTAATGTGATGTGACCTCTACCTAGAAAAAGCCTAGCATAAAACTCTCATGATTTTCCTGGGGGCAGGAGTGGGGAATTAATTATACCTCAGCTATCTATTTATCTATGTATCAAATATGGATTCATTAGGGTGCTTATTTAACAAATGTTTCCGGGTTAGGATGTTAGAATAGGTCCTTAACAGTTGTGATGTCGTTGTGTAATTGCTGGCTGGTATCAGTGCGAAGACAATTAAGATGGCTTAAGAAGCAGTCGTTGAGGAGTAAGATGAGCAACGGCGAAATGGGGAGTGGCTAAGGGAAGGCCTTGGCTAGGAATACCTCAGCCTTGAGTTTATGCAGGTTAGAGCGCGGTGGCGCCTCTGATAGAAACACAGACGGACGCGGAGGAGACCAGTTTGAGGGAGTGAGTGCCGTATTAAACACTTCGTGTCCTAGTAGCGTTTTCACCAGGCAGGTGAAGATAAGAAACTCGAAAACAGGAAAGTGCAAAGACCTAGAGAGGGATTCGAGAGTCATAAGTTGATAATTTCACTGGAGAATCAGCAAGAGGTGAACAGAAGGATTATCAGATGGTAAAAGGGGCCTGATTAAATTTTAAAAGCTTACATTTGCAGTGAAGTTGGGTTCATTTTACCAGCTGCACCTTGAAGTTCTAGGTGGAAAGAAAACCCACGACTGAGTTTACCTGTGTCTGAAGTCAGTGGGTTGTGCTGGCCAGGGTGACTGGACGGCCAGGTGGTACAAGCCAGGAGGGGAGAAAACGAAAACCAGAGAGCACCTGATATCTCAGGTGTGTCCCTTGTCGCCATGTGACAGAAGAGGCCGAGGCTAAGGCTGAACAGGACTGGCAGGGCTGGCAGCAGAGGGGAGCCACCAGAAAGGTGCAGCGTGGAGAGATGGGCACGACCCTGTGGCCCGCGGTCGCTCTCGGCCAGCTTTTACCTAAGTCAAATAAGTCTGCTCTGCAGATTATGTACGACATGTTGTGTACGTGCATGCCTCTGTGTATAAAATGCTTATATCTAACATGTATGGTTCTCATTATTCCATCTTCCAGCATGACACATTAAAAATACCGTGTGTTCTATAATTATTTGTTAATCGACTGGATTAATAAATGTTGTCTGTAGAGGGGGAGCGTCCATTTTGAGACCTTATGCAGTTACACGTTTGATTGACTCATATGAATTGTATCCTGTCTGTGGGAGACTGAAGCTGGTAGAGGACCGAGCTCAAGCTTTCAGAAAGGTCCCAGGAACAGAGCTTGAGGCTGTGATACAGAGCCAAGTAAGAACCAGGTGCTGAGTCAGGGGCGGGGAGCTGAGGGATGATGAGCAATTCACGTTTGATTCTGAACGTCTCAAGCACAAGCAGGCATGCTCTATTCATCTTTATATCTGCAGCGCCTAGAGAAAAATGCCTGTCACATTGGTGTCAATTTAATTAGAAGAGGGACGCGGTACAGTATGGCAGTGTGTCTCCAATGAGGAGATACGTCACGGTCATAGAGGAAGCATGCGGGAGCCAAGAGTGAGCTCTCTCCTGATGCATTTATATTCATTCACAGATAATTACGGAAACCTCGTATGTGCTAGACAGCCTTCTGGGCACCGAGGGTACAAGAACGGGCAGGCGTGACAAAATCTCTGGTATCATGGAGCTTAATTGAATCAGAGTGGACGTACGGTATATATGGTCAACTCTTGAACAACACAGGTTTGAATCGTGCGAGTCCACTTATACTCAGATGTTTTCCAGTAAATACGTACAATGCTGTAATTGTATTTTCTCTTCCTTATGATTCTCTTAATAACATTTTCTTTTTTCTACTTTAAAGTATGTAATATATATATCATTCGAAATATGTTAATTAACTCTGTTATCAGTAAGCCTTCCAGTCAACACTAGGCCATTAGTGGTTAAGTTTTGGGGGAGTAAAAAGTTATATGCAGAGTTTTGACTGCATGAGGGGGGTTGGCGCCACTAACCCCTATGTTGTTCAAGGGTCAGCTGTACAAAGTTGAATGAAATAGGGAATGGTGAAGTCTCTATGGTAAGGTTTTGAAGTGCTGAATCATTTGAGAA
>NW_006431956.1:2923127-2934249 GCF_000325575.1 Pteropus alecto | reverse complement strand
AGACAAAGAGTGGAAGGAGAATACAGCAGAAGGTTAGGAAAATGGGATTTGACATCAGTGATGAAATACTAGTTTCAACAGACATCATCAGTCTAGTATTATGTCAACCAATTGATATGGATGGACTGAAATGGGTTGGATCATATATAATTCACAATTTTCTAAGAGCCTGTCAAATATGCAGATTTCAGGATCCACCCAGGAAATATTGACTCACTAGGTACAGATGAGACCTAGTTGTTAATAGTGAATCACTCCAGGTGATTCTGACACAGTTTCCAGACCTCATTTTGAATAGGGGCCCCCAACCCCCAGGCTGCGGACAGGTACCAACCTGTTAGGAATGGGGCCACACAGTAGGAGGTGAGTGGTAGGCAAGCGAGCGAAGCTTCAACTGTATTTGCAGCTGCTCCCCAGCGCCAGCATCACCACCTCAGCTCCACCTCAGATCGTCAGGCATTAGATTCTCACAGGAGCGCCGGTCCCTGGTGCCACAAAGGTTGGGGACCACTGAGAAACAGTGAATTCTATTGAAAGTTGTTAAGTAGCTCATTAGGAGGATAACAGCATGTAACGGAAAGGATATTAGGGATGAGGGAAATTGGGCAGGTGCATTTTAGTGCCAGAAATGGGCTGAAATTAGAATACGTTGGCCAGAATGAATGCATATTTTTTTTGCCTAATCTGCTTTTCCCCTGAATTCAAACTAATTTCAATGTAGATTTCAAAGTTCTTTGTAAGACAAGGTTTTAAGACTTCATATTTGTAGAGACCAGAGGAAAAACGTTCAGATGAATTGATTGGTGATATTGCTTATAGAATGCTATTTTAGGAGGAAGAGTATAAAGGACAGGAACTGTGGCCATCAAGATCTTCTCTATTTTATATATTTTATAGTTTTTCTAGATAGAAAAGATACTTTACCTTAGATTTTAATTTCTGTTTTAAATGGAAGTTGTTATTGTGTAGTACATTTAACTGTATGATTTAAGTTTTCTAAAATTTAGAAAGTCCCTAACTAGAAAAAAACATGTGCGAATAGATTAATTCATTTGTAGGGGGAAAAAAAATCTATTTACTATACTCTAAAAATAACTGGATATTTTTAAGGAAAAAGAGAAGCTTCTTTTCACTTATATTAACTTAATTGCTTTTTTCAAAAATAAGTCAGAATTCAGCGTAAGTTATTGGCATGTTAGTTTTCAACATTTTGAATTTGTGGCATCTCCCAATCTTTCTGTATTAGATCATGAAAGAGAAATACACTATTATTTTAAACTCGAGCAGTTAGAAAAGGTGTTATCAAGTTGCAGATTTGTCTCCTTTAAATAGGCTGTGATCTGGCTACAAACTGTCAGACATTCCAGGGCTCCTGAAGATATGAATGATTAATTGAAGGAGGCATGAGATGAAACAATTTGGTGTCCTCAGTAGGGAGTGAAAGAATCCTCCACTCATTTTCACTGAGCACGTTGATACGTTTCAGAAATCTTGATAGTCTTCCAAACCGTACCCGTTTCTTTCATGACTCGAAATAAATACAAAGACATTACGTTCTTATCTTCCTAGAGCTTTGGCCAAATTCTTGAGAAGGAAAATCATGACTGAGTATTTGAAAGTACATGGATGAAAAGAACAATGAAAAAAATTTAAAAGATAGTACAGTCTTATCCGGTTGCTTTGTTGGATTATCGTTGACTTTTCAATTATATAGGACTATGGATTGTTTCCAATGGGGTAAAGCAAAAGATTTGGAGACTGGCAACTTAGTAACAATAAAAATGTTGAACCACTTAGAGTGAGGTAGATGTGTGTGGTGTTGAGAGTTAATCCATCTGGTAATAATGTCTATATTTCAGTATTCAAATAGGCAACTATCTAGTAGAAAATGGCTTTAGTATAACACAAAAGCCAGAGAGCAAGGAATGACCACATCGTTTATCAGGTCTCTGGTAAAACGTTTGAAGGCCGGGACATGATGTTATATATTCTGATGCTTCTTGGACAATTTATTGCGATAGATTTCACGAGGGAAAAAATTAAAATATGATTAAACTATTCTACACTGTAAGTTTAAAGGAAATGTTTTCAAAACCATATTTAACCTACATGCTATAGTTGATTCCTTTATTTAGAAACTGCTAAATTGCTCATGTAGTCATGCTATTTATGAAGTAAACCCAAGTTTTATAATTTTTAAGCTACTTAGTGGTTAAGAGCACATGCCCCGATTGTATTAATGAATATATTTCCCATTGAGGAAACATCTAATTTCTCCAAAACAGGAATACAGGGCTGACTTGCGAGCGCCATGATGGACACGGCACAATCACCATAGTTTACTCTTCCTAAACCAGAGGCCTTAATCTCAGCCTGAATCGGGAATGCTTGATCCACATGCTCCACTCTGGGAGCAGAATGAGGATTCTTTCTTTAGTGTCAGGAGAAAAAGGTGCCTTGTGGGCAAAGTTTTTGTGGTCGACAATAAGTTACTTTCTTCTTCTGACCACTTCACTGTTCCTTTCTCAGCCCTTTCTGCCCACAGTTGCCATAGAAAGGGTATTAGTTCTCACTTTTAAAGGAACCAGACAAAAGAGCCCACAGCGTTCTGAGGGAAACTCTGCTTGTGGGGAATAACAGCAGCAGCTTGTCCTGCTGACTAGTGCCACATGGTCTCAACAGCTCTCTTTGCAAAGGTCTGAAGATAAAGAGAGCTCCACACCCCACCTCGCTTCCACATCCTGGGGATTAATGCTGTTGTTCTTTGCTCTTTGTGTCAGGCCAGCCCAGAGGACCAAGCAGGGCCAGTGAGTGCGATCAAATCAGCAAACAGGCACAGCCCGACGTCCCTCGTTCTCACCGGCTGCAGTGGTGACACTGCCTGGTCGATTTCCTCTTCATGTGTGTGAAAATAATGACGATGCTCAGACGGCCCAGGCAACCTCTGTGTGACGGACACAAGTTCACAAATGGGAGCCAGGGTCACAAACCAGAATTTAGGGTAAATTCAACAAAACGTGTTTACTGAATTCAGCCCTACACATGAACCCTGAACTGTCAGAAGAGAATTAGCAATGTATTCCGTAATCGAATAATGTTTTTAACTTTTGACATGGCCTAGGAAAGACGGGTTAATTTATCTTAATGTGGTTCTTATTTTATTTTTTAAATAACTAGATAACTCAGAGGAGCGATTAACATTCTAAAGCAACAAACGATCGTGTTACCGCCAGGTCCTGACTCACAGTGACGTCTCCAAGGTGAAAGGCTTTGAGCCGATAGTGAAACTCCATCCCCATGGCCTTGGGAATGGCTCCCTGTAATGTAAGGTAGCTTGTCTGGGGCCCTGCTGTTTGGAAGTGACCCCAAGGCAGAAGTGGAAGATGGGGTTTCAGCAGGTTTTTTTTTGCGTTCAGAGGACTTGCTCTGGGATACAAGGACTCTTTTGCCTGTGAGTGATAATTTCTTTCCAAGGAAGGCTTCCCTGGTAATATTAAATAATTGTGACTGTTTTGGTCCTTTGCCCTGAGATGGTGATGGTGGTCTCTGCATTTAAATAGTGCGTTGACTCTATATGAGTCTTGAAAGACATAACTCAGACATGCAAAATACATTTTCTCAGACATCTCTTTCTCTCTCTCTCTCTCTCTCACACACACACACACACACACGCACACACACGCACACACACACACTTTATTTCTTTCCACCTGGAGAAGAAATCATGCATTGCATGAAATAAAATTGAATCTCCAGTATCTTCTCACCCAAATATGTTTTTGTTAATTATTGTATAAAAGAAATATGATACAAGAGAAATATTAAGGAATGTTAACTTTTCCAGCCAGTCAGGTTTGTGATTTCTCTGAATAAATTAAGTTATAACACAAAAATGTCAAAGCTAGTGGTATCTCCATGTTGAAAGTTGTCATTTAGAGACTTGCCACCACCAGGTGATTTTACATTTTAATATTGTAGACCATAAGTCTTAGTGCACCTTTGCATTTATAATGAAAATGCTGGCTTGCAGTTGTGAAAGCTTAAAATAAATCCAGAATTAAGTGCACATGAGAGATGCTGACCCTGGTGGCCTGAAGAGTCAGTGGGGAGGCAGAGGGAGGTAGGGTTCTTTGGTACAGTAAAACTTGCCATATGGAGTCTTGTCTGACAGAGCCCTGGGCTGTTACATGGGCTGAGAACTTGGCGTTGGAGCTGAATGAGCTGCTGAAATCTGATCAGCTACAGGCCAATCTGCAGGAAGCTGTCATCACCTCGCAGAGTTTGCAAAACTTAAAAGGAAAACTACTTTCACTTTCAAGGTTTCTATTGACTATTGGCTGTTTCTCACGCTGAAGCTTTGCAGCAAGTTTCATCTTCTGATGAATTTAGATTGTTTGTGGCCTTTTGTTTGTCTTGTTTTGTCTTGCGCCAAACCTCATTGCTCTTTAAACCTCAGCTTGTATATTCTGGGTGCCCAAAGGCTGGAAAGTTTCATCAGAAAAGATAAGATCTGCTGCAGGTACTTTGATGATTCTGGCCGTCTCTCCCTTTTTCGTTAATCCTCTTCACTCTTGATGCTGTCTTACAATACCAGAGCTGCACCCTCGTCTTTGCCAGGGATTCACAGATGCGCCTGGCTTTGAAGCGAGGGCTGGTGATACGCTCGTGAATCATTCTGTAAACGTGGACATGTATTTAGCACACAAGGTAACACCTTCCTTGGAGAGACACGGCTAAGTCGGTGACTCCCAGAGGAGGTTTGTGAACCTCTGTTTTGTAGTAATCTCACCATGTAATGTAATTTCTTCTTATAGGTGGACTTATTCTGCATGGGACAATAATCAGGTTTGTCTGGTCCAAGAAAATTTGATGAGAAAAAGTTGAAATTCTGTGACTATTCATTGCAGTGTGGTCTTTTTAAGGCCAAAGTTTTAAAACATTTCACTAATATAGTATTTTCTCTTCTTTTTTCAATGTTAACTTTAACTATGGAATGAGAGAATGCATCCTCGACTTAAAGAGATACCACTTTGGGTATTAGAACTTCAGAATACACTACAAAGAAACATTTTCAGGGAGTTTTAAAAGAGCAGACTCTATTTTGGCAGTTTTTGAATGCTTAATACACACGAAACTACTGTGGAATAAGAGAATGAGGCCTCGACTTGGAGTTCTTCCATAATTGATGTGAGATTTAAATAATACGATTGTTGTGGAAAGCCTACCCAGAACCTGGAATGTTAGATGCTCACCAAATACTGAATATGAAGGAAAAGAAGAGAAGAATGATTAACTATCTATTAAGATAAACATTTGAAATGGGAAGCACTACGGCATAGTGGTTAAAAATCGGAGTGAACTGCACTAATGTGTAATAGCTGTGTGAGCACAGACAAGTGATTTAATGCCTCAAGCTACAATTCCTCTTCTCTGAAACAGAGATGATAACAGCATCTACCTCCTAGTGATGTTGCACGGCTTAAATGACATAACAAGTCTAATACATTTAAATAGTAAAGATTACTTTTTGATATATGTTACCTCTACTGCCTATAACAACCTTCGTAGGCAGGCATATTTATCCCACTTTTCCAAAGATAAGCACATTTCTCAATGTTGGAAAGCCGAGAAATGGCAGGCTGACTCCAAGGCCCACGGTCCCAACCCTGTGTCCTTCTATGTTATGGTAAGCTATGGAGAATCTCTGAATGGTCAACAAACTACTATCTTTTAACATTTATGACTTTATTAGCAATGTGTATATATTTTGCGTTCTTGAAATCATTAGCATAGTGGTTAAGAATATGTACTTTACGGATAGAACTTTCGTACCAACATCAGACAAAGACCCTACGAAAAAAAATTAAACGGCAGGCCAAAACCGCTGATAAATATCGATGCAAAATCTATCAACGTAACACACGATCATCTCGATAGATACAGAAAAAGCATTTGACAAAATTCAACACCTTTTCATGATAAAAACACGCAACAAAACTAGGAATAGACAGAAAGGACCTCAAATAATGAAAGCCATATGTGAAAATCCCACAGGTAACATCATACTCACTGGTGAAAGACTGAAAGCTTTAACTCTAACATTGGGAACAAGACAAGAATGCCCACTCTTGTCTCTTCTATTTAACTAGTACTAAAATTCCCACACAGCAATGGGGCAAGAAAAAAAGGCAACCGAATTGGAAAGGAAGAAATAAATGATCTCTATTTATAGATGGTATGATTCTTAAATGTAGAAAACCCTCAAAATTCCAGGAAAAAAAAAACTGTTAGAATAATAAACAAATTCAGGAAAGTTGCAATATACAAAATCAACATGCCAAATCGGTTGCCCAATGCAAAAAGGAAATTTTTTTAAAAAGCATCAAAAAGAATAAAATACCTAGTGATAAAATTAACCAAGGAGATGAAAGACTTGTACCTGAAAACTATAAAACATTGCTGAAAATACAGAGGACAGAAATAAATGGAAAGATATTCTGTGTTCACGATTGAAGACTTAATATTGTTAAAAGGTCCCTACTACCCAAGTGATCTGCAGATTCACTGCAATCTCTACCAAAATCCCAACAGCATTTGGGTTTTTTTTTGCAGAAAAAAAGGAAAAAAATCTTAAAATTCATGTGGACTCTCAAGGAACTTGACTATTGAAAACAATCTTAAGAGAGAAGAACAAAGCTGGAGATCTCACAATTCCCAATTTCAAAACATATGAAAAAGCTGTAGTAACTAAGAAAGTGTGGTACTGGCATAAAGACAGACGTAAAGACTAGTGGAACAGAACAGAGTCTAGAGATAAACTTATGAATATATAATCAGCTGATCTTCCACAAGGGTGCCAAGAGTACACAATAAGGACAGTCTTTTCAACAAATGGTACGGAGAAACTGGATATCCACATGCCAAAGAATGAAGCTGGACTCTTATCTTATACCGTATACAAAAATTAAATCAAAATGAATTAAAAACTTCAATGTAAGATCTAAAACTATAAAACTATTGGAAGAAAACATCAGGAAAAAGCTTTATGGTATTGGATTTGATAATAATTTGGGGGGTCTGACAGGAGAAACACGGAAAACAAAAATGAAAGGAGACAAATGGGAAGACATCAGACTCAAAATCTTCCCCTCATCACAGGAAACAATTTATAGAGTGAAAAGGCGACCTATCAATGGAGAAAATATTTGTGAATCATATTTCTGATATGGGATTAACATTCAGATATGTAAATAACTCCTAAATCTCAATAACATAAAAAATAACCTGATAAAAATTGGGCAAAAAACTTGAATAGACATTCCTGCAAAGAAGATATACAAATAGACAAAAAAAATATGAAAAGGTGTTCAATGTCATGAATCATTAGAGAAA
Source organism: Pteropus alecto (assembly GCF_000325575.1). Taxonomy (NCBI): domain Eukaryota; kingdom Metazoa; phylum Chordata; class Mammalia; order Chiroptera; family Pteropodidae; genus Pteropus; species Pteropus alecto. The sequence continues at coordinate 2,926,857 of NW_006431956.1, read as the reverse complement.
TGTAAATCAAACCACAATGAGGCATCATGTCACATCCATAAGGACGGCCACTATCAAAAAACAAAACGACCTCACAAAACAATAACAAGGGTTGGCGAGGATGTGGAACTCTTGCACATTGTTAGTAGGATTGTAAAGTGGTGCGACTGCTATGAAAAACAGTATGGAGTTCCTCAAAAAATCAGAAATAAAGTAACCATATAATCCAGCAATCTCTCTTCTGCATATATACCCAAAAGACTTGAAGCAGGATCTTGAAGAGATGTTTGCACATCATTTTCATCGCAGTATTAGTAACAGTATCCACAGTGGGTCCAACTCAAATGGCCATCAGCAGATGAATGGATAAACAACACGTGGTCAGTGCACACATAGAGTATCACTCAGCCTTTGAAAAAGAAAAAAAGAAAAAAGACATCCTGTCGCAGGCTACAACAGGGATGAACTTTGAGAACATTATGCTAAGAGAAATAAGCCAGTTATTGTGTGATCTCATTTATATGTGTCACTTAAAGTAGTCAAATTCATAGAAATGGAAAATAGAATGATGGTTGCCTGGGGATAGGAGAAGGGAGAAATGGAGAGGTATTCAGTGGTCATAGAGTTTTAGTTTCATAAGATGAAAACAAAGTTCTAGATTTCTGTTGCACAGCAATGTTAATATAATTAATACTACTGAACTGTACACTTAAAAATGATAAACTTAATCTTATGTGTTTTTGATTCACAGTTAAAGGTAAAAAGTAATGTAAATATAGAATATTGAAGAAATATGTGGAGGTAAAAGGCTTAACTTAAGAACTGCTTATTGAAAGAAAGTCTACAAATTAATTATTTTCAAAATTAATATTGAAAAAATATTTTTTCTTGAGTGCCATCCCACTGGCTATTTATCAGATGTTTCTGTTGTATAGCAAAATGCAAGTTTGGGGTATTTAATCCATATTTGTCACATAGGTAAATCTTTAACACATATATTTTAAAGTGATCTTTTCCAGTCATTACAAATTTATATAACACTTTCTTCACAGAAACATCTACTTTGTTAGTATTTTCCCCAAATCCTAAAGAGATTGTTAGCCCTCTAGATAATTTTCAGAATTAAGCTGAGTAAACCTGTTTGGGAGAAAGCTATTATGAATCCATAAATTAATTCAAATGGAGGGAAAATTTACATGTAGTATCACTTGGGGTAAATGAAATTACATGGTGCTTTGAAAAAATAAAAAAGAACTTGGGGTGGAAGAGACGAATAAGTAAAAATTTATAAAGCAAAATGGGAAGAAAGGAAAAACATGGAGGAAGGAAGAAGAGGGAGTCACATTAAAAAAGAGAGAGATAAATGACTAAATATGTTTAAATTTAAGAAAAATTATTTAGGCTTCGAAGATCAGACAATAATGAGAAAATTTACACTAATTTAAAAGTAAACTCCATTGAACTGAACTAGAAACAGAAAATTACCATATTTAGAGAGTATGAGGTTCTTCTAGTTAATATAGAATTGATTTGGTATGAATTAGAATAGTGTTTGCTAGTGATCTTCACAAATGCAGAGGTGAAACTTGAACTAGGTCTACAGAAGTAAATATAATATAAATGATTTCAAGTAGCAAAATATGGTTTTTAAATATAAAATACAGACATGAACATTAAGGGATAACATACCTCTTATAATATTTACATATACAGTCGAGACTATTAAAAAAAAACATCTACAAAGTACTCCCTCCATGCCCCAAGCTGTACGAGGCATTTTGAGGGACACACATAAAAGATGTATTTGTTTTTTGCCTCTTTAGAAGCTCACAATGTCCCTCAGAAGAAAACTTACATAAGTGAAAAACCTTGAGAGCAATTCACAAAAGTTATCAACTGGGGCCTTATTGAAAGTAACTGTGAACTAGAAGGTGTGACCAGCCAAACTAAGAAGGGGAGGCTACATCTCCCTGCCGTGATCAGAAAAGACAGGAACTGAATGTTACTAAGATTCGCATAAGAGGAAAAGAGGAGACTCTAGGAAGTGGAGACACGGTACATTTCTTTGGCAGGCTATTCACATTTTTTTTTTTTGAATAAAAATGTTGGGAGGAGCAAATAGAAAAAATGGAAATCATAAATCTGGATTAATATTAGAGACAAAGCATAGAACAGGTTCAGAGACAACATGCCTAAGGATGGAGATACAGGAGTCGAGGATGACTGAGTTTTTCATCTAGGAGATGTGGGCTAGGAAGTGCAGTGACACACTGAAATCACGGTAGAGAAAAAAAAAAAAGATCGCCTGTCATGGTAGAGGACAAATTCATAGAGCACTTTCCCCCCAAGGCTGTGTTTGACCTTTGATCAACTCTACCGCCTCAGCAGTAGTGCCTCCCCTCCCCTCCCCCTCCCCCTCTCTGTCTTCCCTTTCCTCCCTCCAGTGGGAGATGGAGAAATGGACTTGAATAAGAACTCACATTGCATTTTTTTAACTGTGTTTGATCCCTCAGTCGCCCCTGCAGGCTGGTGCACACTATGTCCAGGAACCGTCTGGGAAGCTGAGGAATGCAGCTGCTGTCTGAGCTCTGGGCCGTTCAGGGGTGCTCCCTATTTTGAGCTAGAAAAATCCAACAAGAGGCAGAGATCTTCCAGGAAAAAATTTCTTTGAGCTGTGAACACAACCTCACAGGCAGATCTGTAGAAAAAAAAAAAGATCAATTGCTGAAAAACAGAAAAAATGAAGCATTCTTTAGATGGAGAAGTGAGTAGGAGAACAAGTAACAATTTAGGTGGTATTTTTCAGAAACATTTGACCAAAAATGTTAAATATTTATTGAGCACATTGCCTTACTCCATTGTTTTGGTCACCTGCACAGCTGTCAAATTGACTCCTTCATTGAAGGTGGCTCAGAAACATTCTTTCCAGCGCTCACTGCTCACTTCTGCTCTCATTTCTCTCTTTGCCCTGAGCAAAACAATGCACTTACTTGTCAAAGCTGATTTCCTTAAGGCATGTGACGCACCCTGTTTGCTTAAGTAGCCAACTGGAACTTGCTCACAGGACCTTCAGCCTTGCAGCATCACAGGACCTGTTTGACAGTGGGACACCACCACTAGACTGTAGTTTGATTATAAAAAACTGCTTAGATGTAGGTATAGATATAAATAAAGAACCAGCTATTTATATCTATACCACAAGACAAAGGGCGATTGGGCACAGATCAACAGTCTTTTCTTTTTCTCCTCTTTTCCCTTATTATTAGTAGGGGTGACATGTTAAAATTGACCAGGGGAGCATGATCCTGGCGAGCGATTGGCAGAAAAGGTCCCCTGAGGCTCAAGGCACAACATTTCAACAGTCTAACTTCTTCCAGTGACTAAAATAAACTAAACTCTAATTCGAGGCTCCCTACTTATATAAGGAACACTCATTAAAGGAAAACAATCTTTCAGTATTAAATAATGAAAACCTCACTAAATTGAGGCAAATTGCTAGTCACATATAAAAACTACAATATGTAAATAATCGCCATAATATTTATAGGGTTAGGAAAGATTGCCAACATACTCATTCGTTTATGTATTCCCTTAATAATTTTGGAGCCTCTACCATTCGTCCAGGCACTGTGCGAGCCATCAGCGAAAGAATACTGCCCTCATGGGATTTGTATTCTAGTGAAAAGAGGCACACAATTTTTAAAAATGTAAGAAAGCACATCTAGTAATTATATAGTAAAGGCTTTCCACA
>NW_006431956.1:2915248-2923049 GCF_000325575.1 Pteropus alecto | reverse complement strand
GTATGAACAAAGCTGAAGGAGGTGAGCTTATGTGTATAAGCCACACTCAAATAATATATTGTCACTGTTTCACCATGTCCTCAAAACCACGAGTCTCATAATGGATTCAAACCCAGGCTAATTCTTGTACAGAATTTATTGGTATATTAGGTGGTCCATTAGCAGCTTATGGTCTCACTATAGATTATATTAAAGGGCAACTTATCTAATATTTTTCGTGCCTCAGTTTTCTCGCATAAAGTGGGGATTAAAAATAGTACTCACTTCATTGGATAATGTTCTAAGCACTTTGCATGTAATTGTGCTGTTACATGCAAAGTGCTTAGAATAGTGTCTGGTATGTAAAAAGAGCTATATAAGTATTAAATCTTTTATTACTGTTGCTTTTTTTAATAAACAAAGGAATAAAATATGAACAGGTTAAAACAGCTCATAGCATACACTTTGTGTTGGAAGCATGATTATTGTTAAATTCTTTGAGATATAAAGTGAAGAGTAGTTAATTTGTTATAAAGTTATAAATGTTTGACTTTTTCTTTAGATATAATTTAATGTCTGACTTTGGGTTTACGAAATGGATAAAGTAAATTTAATAAGAATTTTGGGAAGTGGGCTGGAGTCTAAAACATCAGTGGCATGCTATGAACCAACTATTGCTCGGGGCAAAGATTTTATCCCCTATTCCCTATTTAATCATCTTGGGCGGTCTCGTTATTCTTTTTTTAACTTGGCATAAACTTAATAACTGTTTTTAATTATCATAGAACAACATTACATTCTGTAAATCACATATGAATTTTGGAAAGAAAGGAAGCATTGAACTAGTATACACTGACATACAGGCAATGAAGAAACCAGATTCAATTATCTAGTTACCTACTGTTTTTGCAAAAGAGGAATGTGATGAAAATTCTACTGTTACTCTCAACACTCTGTGAAAAACCAACTGTGATATCTTTAACAGTATTATTGTCTTGTCTGATGGGCTGCGGGTCCACAAGAATAGGATTCCGAAGTTCAAAGGGTGCTGCTGTGGTTACTGAAAGATGAGTCTCCATCGCTCTATCAGCAAACTGTTACTACATCGCTCCACTCAGCATTGCCAGTGCCGTCTCTCTTTCTCTCTCTCTCTCTCTCTCTCCAGCTTACACTTTTAAAGGTCCAATAAAATTGAGGTGTCCAAAAACAAAATAAATTGATAGTTACTCTCAACTATTTGAAGAAGAAGAAGAAAAAAGTGGTTCTCTAAACAAAACAACAAACATAAAGGGTTTGAGTATATTTTCAACAACCAGAGCCCAAAGAGCAATAATGTATGTTTTTAATTCTTCTCAATGTTCTTTCTCATATACTCCAAGTCCATTTGTACCAACAGTAGCAACTTTCTTTTTGCCCTATGTAATCAAACATTTAACTTTCCAGGGTTATTAATCACACTTTGCAGTCTGAAAAGGCGTTGCTTAGAATCTGTAAACAGTCATTAATCCTTAAAAAAAAAAAAAAAAAAGAGCACAAAACTTCAGGTTATGTGTTTTGTCCTCATTATATTAAAAATACTGAGTTTATAGAATTATCATGGACTTGCCATTTTTCATAGAATCCACGCTTGTTAATGTTTTTTCTAAATGTGAAAACTAGTGATAGATTTGAAACAGTGACTTGTTGAAGACGCTGGCCATCCTTGAGCTTTTCACTTTTTTTTCACTTTTTGCTTGGAGGTCATTTTTTCCATGAAGCTTCTCTGAGGCTGGAGTGGGTTTTCCCCTAGATGCCCCATTGTCCTGTGTGGGGTGCAGGCATTAGCACCCACACATCTGGTATCATTTGCTAATGTAATTATATTTTCCCAAAATGAGACTGTAAGATCTAGCAGCATGTTTTGTTTTACTCCTCATTGCTTTTCCAACCCCCAGCATGATGCTCACGGTAAACAATATATTTGTTATTGAATAATGAATGCAATATGGCTGCTAAGTTCTGAGCACAGTACAGCCTCTATCATGAACTAATTGTGTGGCCTTAGGTAAACTCATTAAACCAGCTAGTAGTCAGTATCTTCCTTTGCTAAAAATAATGTGGACATTTTGAGAGCAATTTTTATGTACCAAGTGTTGTTATGAGAAGTGTATTAGCTCATTAAGTGCTATAAAAATCCTGTGATGTATATACTCTTATTACCTCTAATGTATAGTTGAAAGAATTAAAGCCTAGAGGGATTAAATAACTTGTGTATTAGTACACTGAGTAAGTGACAGAATTGGGAATTTGAATCCTAATTCTGGGCTCAAGAACCCAGGCTCTTATTTATTACACTATATAAGTGTAATAAACACCCTTAAGTGATATTTCAGTTTTGTTTTAAAATGATATTGAATAAAAGTAACAAAATTTTCTGAGACTTTTCCATTGACTGGACCTAGGTGTGACAGCTGGCTCAACCTTTCTTTTACAGCTGTTAGCTCTTCGGCTGGCTGATATTTAACATTCTTGTCGATAGAAGAGTCATAATACTTAGCTTGTTTGTTTATCTGATAAATAAATTAGTGTCTATAACGTACCAGCATTTAATACATAAAATGATTTTAGTTTTGGAATAATAAAAACAGTAGGTATGCTATGTGGTTTGATTTAAATAAAATAATGAATGGTGTCAAAATATGTTTCCCAAAGTAACCTATAACTGGGAGGATGAAGGATGCTCATTTTAGTCAGAATGGTTCAAATTAAAGTTTTACGAAGAGAGTATATCTTAAAAGTTCTCAGCACAAGAAAAAATGTTGTAACCGTGAGGCAACGGATGTTAACTAATCTTATCGTGGTAATTATTTTGCAGTAGTATATCAGATCATTACGATGTACACCTTAAACTAATACAATGTTATATGTCAATTATATTAAAATAAAACTGTGGCAAAAAGGATCTACAATGGCTGAGTTATTTGGAAATTTTAAGTTTTTCAGTTGCTTTGGGGTAACAACATTTTATCCCAAGTCAATTGCAAAGTCTGGGTTAAAACACAGACACTGCTAGCAGCAATAATAAGAAAACACATTTTGTTTTCTTTAATTAGGCAGCAACAATACCTTCAGTCTACAGATACGGCAACAGAGGCCCATGTGTCAGTGGCAGAAGAGCTGGTCAGAGGCGGAGCCAGGATTTGAAGAGGGATCTGACACAAAGGCTCTGTGCTCTTGATTGTCACATTACTTGCTCTCTGCAAAGCATAGTTTTAGATCATGTCTATGTTTCTCTGCTGGGCTCGCATGGCTTGACCTAGCTTCTATTCATGGTACTCAGCTCCAAGGAAGCTCATTAATGCACTCAACACATTATTTATGATGTGCATGACAGAGAGGGACATGCTGCGTGGACATCACTGTCTCTGGAATTAATTTTAAGCGTATCGAGGAAAATCACTTTGTTTCACTTACTTTACAAGAATAGAGATTTACTTCTAAAATGTTAATTTTATAGCATTACAGTTTACTCAGTTTCTTCCAAAATTAGCAGACCTGAATAAACTTGATTTTCAGATGAACCAGACAAGGCAGGCCATGACACAGAATCTTCTCAGAGAGAGAAGAAAAACCCATTACATGGGCATGCAGCCAGTCCGGAGGAACGAACACAGCGTGTTCCGAATTTTGGGGATATTAAGAACAGGTCAGAAGTAAAAGAAAATAGGAAATAAGGACCGGAGGTTGGGAAGCCTGGAGTCAGTTCAGACTGTCTGAATCACTTATGTTGTGGTGGTGATTTGAGCTGACAAAATGTTATTGGAGAGATCACCCTCCTCAACACTGTTTGCTTTGGGAAGTCAGGCAGAGATTTATTATGGCTGAAAGCCTTTACAGCTGTCGGATGTAAGTGCTGGGCTAAGAGCATTGAAAATATCAGCTGAAATTAATAGCATGAGTTGTGATCTTGAATATTTGCAACAGTTGCGATGGAAGGAAAAAAGCCCAAGACCATAGTTTCATTCTACCTCTATGATTCTGTTTGGTTGCAGAAGAGGTCATGATGTATCGTGCAAGGAAAAGGGTTGTACAGGATCTACTGAGAATAACCCAGGTGTCTGAAATGCTGATAGACAGACCGACAATTAACGGGATGGCATTTTGATGTAAGTCAAGATATTAGATTCAATATCTAGAATGATTCAAGAAAGGAAACACTGGAAGTGATGTCTTTCTAGAGTGCTCTTTTTGTAGGGTAACAATCACTAAATTCATGAATGTAAAGATACCAAGAAAAACATAGTTGAAAGATGAGGATGGATTGATGATAGATTACATAGATATATAAGTATGTTAAAACTACTGATTTTTAAAATCTACATCTTTACAGATGGAATTGCTGTACTTATATTTATTCATCTACCTGTCTTTGAAAATGTAAGCTCAATCTAACACTAAGAATTCAGGTTTTGCTTTGATTTCTACGTCCATAGACACAGGCAGAATTGCACACATCTTAAAGAGTTAAGCAGACTTTTGTGGAGCAGAACTACGGATAGCTAGTGTTTATTATACAACTCTAAGGATGGGAATATATTATTCAGTGGTTTCTCAGCTAGGAATCCCTTTCTTGGGAAGAATTTCATGGGTTAGTTTCCTCTGAACACATGAGCACATAAAATATACCCAACACTATTCAAAATCTATTATATACAGTTTCATTTATTATTCCCAACATCTAAAGAGTTTGCTTCTGTTGATTCCTGCATTACAGGTTAGGAAAAGAGATTTGGGGAGTTTGAGTAGCTTGTCAGATCACACAGCTGCTAACTGGTGGAGACAGACACCGACACTGACTGATATGAAGAGCTCTCAGTTACCATGCTGTAGCACCACATTCATTTTTATAATTTGTAACTCAAGTCTATTCCCAAAATTAGGTGTCTAAGCAACTAAGGGACCCTTAAAACAGAGACATTCTGCATAAATATTTATTTAGTATTTGGCACAAATATAGATGGAAATGTAACTATTTCTAGATAAAGCAAAGCAAAATATGCACTTTAAGATCAATTTCCTAATCAACTTATCATTGCAATACTAACAGCCATGTAACGGAAAATTTCCTGTCAACACGGCTTCATGTTCAAGCTCCCTATCAACACTCTTAGGAAAGACGTAGCCCTTAACGTTGATAGATTAAATGCTTGGGAGGATCTCTCTGCACTTTACATATCAAAAGATGATGCTATTTTTTGTGTGTACTCATGGTTCATGGATATTGGCCAGCCTTCATTGACAATCACATTCAGGACACATTGAAAAACAAATATTATTTGCATTATATGGGTTTAGTTAAAAAAAAAAAAGGTTGAGAATAAAGTACAAGTGATATCTAAAGTACTACTGAGATGCTAAGTAGAAATAGAACTGAAATAACAATCATCCAATTAATCTTCCTATAGTGATAAAATAGAAAAACTGATTTTATATAATATTTGATAAATAAAATTCTAGACCTGTTTGGAATTTGTGGTTACCAACATGCAAAATGTGAAGTCAGAAATTAGTAACAATCTAGCTTACTAGGTTAATTTTGGCAGTAGTTTAGAATAATATAGGTACTTTAATTAAAAAAAAAATCAGATTGTTCCAATGCGTCTTGTGTTTGTTGCTTAGATGAGAGAAAACATGGAAGACACTTATCTAAGTGCTGGACACTTGTGAGGTCTCATTCAAAGTTAACCATTGCCAATTTTTTTTAATGGAAGAAGAATTCTTGAAGAAAATTATGTAAATGATATTATTCCTGCCAGAAGTAATGGTACTCAAATGTCATGCTGTGTGTGGAACTTCACATGAGTTTCTCACTGGCTTTCATAATTCTAAAAAACTGACATATATGTCCTAAATTAGATAGACAACCTTAGGCTCTAAAGAGTAGGTATTTATTATTATAAATTATGAATATGAGGCAAACATCCAATCAGATGCTCAGCTTTAATCTACTCAGTGGAACACACAAAAGAACTGAATGCATTTTCTCCATAGCAAAGTACTACATGTTCAATGGGAAAAAATAAAATAAAATTTGTGCAAAGATTTGATTTTTTTTAAGTCAAATTTTATCAATATCAAGTCCGAGAGACTTTCAAAAAAAATATTGCAAATCCGTTTCTTTATTGGTCTATTTATTTGGACTTTTTTTTTTTATATGAGAAATCTTCATTTCTATTTTAAGCTATTCTTACCATATCTTTAAGGAAATGGCAAAGGAGAGCGTGCATGCAAATTGGACCTAAAAGTATAAAAACAATTTTGTATTAATCTTGAGGGTGAAACTAGCTTACAAAACATGAATAATATAGACATGAAACATGGAGGGTAATTGACAGTGATGAATGTGAAGTTTCATGACTTTTAGTGATTTATACCCATTGGGAATGACATTTATTTTCAATTGGATAGCTCCTGAAGTTTCCATTTGCATTTCCTTGGTGACTGGTGATGTTGAACATTTTTTCATGTACTTGTTAGCCATCTGTATGTCCTCTTTAAGAAAATGTCTATTCAGATCCAAGCTCATTTTTAATTGGACTTTTTTGCCTTTTGGCTATTGAGTTATATGAGCTCTTTATATATTTTGGATATTAACCTCGTGTCAGGTATATGACTTGCAAATATTTTCTTTCATTCGTTAAACTACCTTTTCATTTTGTTATTGGTTGTCTTTGCTCTGCAGAAGCTCCTTAGTTTGATATGTCTCACTTGTTGATTTTTACTTTCGTTGCCTTCGTTTTCGGTGTCAAGTCCAAAAAGTCATCGCCAAGACCCATGTCAAGGAGCTTACTGCCTAAGTTTTCTTCTAGGAATTTTATGGTTTCAGGTCTTACATTCAAGTCTTTAATCCATTTTGAATTAGCTTTTGTGTATGGTGTAAGATAGTTGTCGAGTTTCATTTTTTTGCATGTATCTGTCCAGTTTCCCCTGCCTCACTTATTGAAGAGACTGTCCTCTCCCCATTGTATAGTCTTGGTTTCTTTGTCATAAATTAATTGAGCATATAGGTGTGGATTTATTTCTGGTCTCTCTGTTCTGTTCCACTGAGCTGTGTCTCTATTTTATGCCAACATCACACACTCTAGCAATATAATTTGAAATCTGTAGGCCTGTAGATGTATGCCAAAGCTGATGTTGAGCACAAGCAAACAGGCCTCTTTCACAGGAAGGCTGGGGGTGTGTTTGGGCTGTCTGTGCAGGACCCTGTGGGTGGTAGCCTGCCATGAACTAGCCCCCTCCCCCTAGTTATGGTCAGCGGGACCCAGGCCACTAGAAACTCCCTGGCCACTAGAGCCCGGAGATCAGCGGCACCACCTGGGTGGCAGCAGAAAAAACAGGTGCACCAGGCACCTGTAAAAGCTGCTTTCAGGGAGATGCTAGCACTCCGGAGAGCAGCAGAGGGAAGCCCACGCGAGAATAGCGCCCACGCGAGAATAGCGCCCTCGCGAGGATAGCGCCCAGTGCGCCTGCGCCCGGGGGTCTCCCGCAAGGCTTTCAGTCAGCCCCAGGTGTTCTGAATGCGAAGCCTGCCCCTCAGGCCTCAGTCTCGGCGGTCGGACGCTAACAGGCCTCTGTCTCAGGAAGACTGCGCTCCGGGGGCCGCTGTGGCCGGTTACGAGCTCTTTGCCCGCCGCCGCCGCCGCCGCCGTCGAGGGACCGCAGTGAAGGCCCCCGGCCGGCAGGGCCAGGCCGTGGACAGGTGTCCAGGGAGCGGCCGCGCGGGGCACCACGCGCAGTCGAGCGTCCGGTCTGTCCGGGCGGTGCGGGCGCTCTGGGGCTCGGC
>NW_006431956.1:2914747-2915058 GCF_000325575.1 Pteropus alecto | reverse complement strand
GCCCCACGCGTGCCTCCCCTCCGGCCAGCGTGGGACAGCAGGGACCCCGACTCCGAGGTGCGATGCGCCCGCCAGGTGCGTCCGCGCGCGCGACTCCTTCCGCCCCAGGCTGTGGGCCTCGCTGTCGGGCTTTGCGGCCAGACGTTGTGCGGGCGCGGCCGTCCCTCGGGTGCAGGTCTTAAAAGTCGGGGGTGCCCAAGGTGGGGCTCAAAGCCCCCGCTCCTCACGGAGCAGCTCCGGGTTGGGGTTCCCTTCAGACGGTGCGCCGCGCGGGCGGGTTTGTGGCGGGGCGGGGGCGCAGCCCCCCCCCG
>NW_006431956.1:2894267-2914731 GCF_000325575.1 Pteropus alecto | reverse complement strand
CTGCGCCGCATTCGGAGTCCAAGCGCCGCCAGCCAGTTTTCGTTTTTTATTTTTGTTTTTGTTTTATTGTTTGGTTCCTCCTTCTCCCCGCCCCACCCCCTCGAAGTTGTTCCATGGGTACCTGGAGATTTAGGTGTGAAGATTGGGTGGGATTGGTGGGCGAATTTGGTGGGTGGCTTGGTGGATAGATTTAGTGGGTGGACTTAATAGGTGGGTTTGGTGAGTGGATGTGAGTTCGGGATCCTCTTACGTCGCCATCTCGAACCGGAACCCTTATGACCTCTCATTTCTGCCTGGTGTTTTTTGGATTTGGGTTTTGGTTATTTTTGGTCACGGAGGTTATGTGTGTGTATACATATATTATCTAGTTTTTCTTCTATGTCTTCAAAGTTATGAAATACAATTTGGAAGACAAATCTCTACTTTGAGATTACATCACATTTTCTGCTAGTTCTTTTCGATGTTGTTCATTTACATTATGCTTTCTTTTTCAACAGTAATGTGTTTACGTTTTCCTTCGGTTGTTTCCACGCTTAAGGGGAACATCTTGAATTCTAATAACTTAGGTTAGTTTTGCCTGTTATTTTTGGACTGTGTATAAATTATGTACTTACCGCGTGTTTTCTTTTGTGACTTATTTTGCCAAACTTTGCGTTTGGGATGTTTACCTTATCGTTCGTTGTAGTTGTAGATCGTTTGTTCTCATTCAGAATATTATTCTGTTGGGTATCTTATATTTTGTGGATAGTAGGAACATTGCTGCTAGGAACATGATGGCCTGTCTTATGGCGCATGTATGTTTGGGTATATGTATATTTATTGGGTATCACCTATGAATATAGTCTATTTTAGTACGCATTGACAGAGTTATCCAGCACCGTATTACTGTTTCTGATTTATTAATATGTGATATAATACTTAGTATTTTAATCCTTTTTTAAATTTTAGCCACTCTGGTGAGTACTGTTATATTTTGTTTTTAATTTGCATTCCTCTGATTATTAATCAAGTCGAACATTTATGTGTTTGCTTGCCATTTGCATATATTTTTTCAACCGCCTTTTCAAGTTTTTTGCCCAGTGTACTACTGAATTTCCTGTGTTTTCTGTAGTGATCTGTAGGTAATCTTTATATATTGTGGATATGAGTCTCTCATTGGCTGTATATATACATTAGGATGTCCTCTAACACTTTGGGTTTGCCATTATATTATTTTTATTATGTTTTAGTAACAAATGCTTTTACTTTTGAAGTATTTAAGTATATAAATATTTTTCTTTGTATTTTTTTCCTTTTAAGAGATATTTGAGATCACTAAAGTGTTGTCCTGCATTTTTGTTAAAGTGTGTTTGTTTCTTTGACACTTAGATCTGCAATCCATTGATTTTTGTGTATAGGGTGACATGAGAATTGCGTTTTGTGTGTATAGTGAGGTAGGGATTCAGCTTCCTTTTGTGTCTATGGGTACTGAGTTGTGGTAGGAGAATTGAGATGTCCTCTGAGATGCCTGCTCCTGGTATCTAGTATAATCTCCTCCCTAGAGTGTATGAAAAATTATAAATATGATGGATTTTACTCCTGATTAGGTTATGTTACAGAACAAATGTAATTTTTCAGACGTCGTTAAGGCCCCAATTCAGTTGACTTTGATTTAATTCATAAGGAGGTTATTTTAAGTGGATATGATCTAATTAAATGAGCCCTTCAGAAAGACTTGGCCTTTTTTGAAGGGAGAGAGTCAAAGCATGAGAGAAATTCTCCTGTTGGCTTTGAAAGAGTGAACTGTCATTTTGGAAAGGGGCCCCCATGTGAGGGAACAGCAGCTGGTCCCTCTCAACTGAGGGTCTGAGTCCAGCAGCCACAGGAAATGAATTCCAGCAACCACCACCTAGGAGAGGGCCCAGAGCCTCCAGCTCTGACCAGCACCTGCAGCTCAGCCTTGGGAGGCCCGGAGTCGAAGACCAGATCACCTGTACCTGTGTCCACAGAAACGTGAGTAATGCATTTTGATTTTTTTAAGCCACTAAATGTGTGACAATCTCTTATGACACAGCGGAAAACGAATGTACTGGTTGATACAAAACTGCTTATTGAAAAATGCACCATTTTCTCGACTACATTGTAGTGCCTGCCTCCTTAGTCATCAACAACATATAGATATGTCTGCTTCAGGATTCAACACTGAGTGCCGCTGATAAATGAGTTAATGCTTTTGCTGATGCCACATTATCTTTTCGTAATAAGTCTCAATATCTGGTACTGTTAACATTTTTAGTTTTGTAATTCTGCTTTAAAATTTCCTTGGCAGTTTTTGGTCCTTTGTGTTTCTGTTATGAATTCTAGAATAAGGCTGGAATATTTTTGAAAACAAATGCTGGAATTTTCATTGGGACTATATTTGACCTATATAAATACCCATAATTCCATATTTTACCCACAATTTTGTATTTTACGTAGTTTGAATTGATATCACACTATGAGCAAAAATGCAATAAATAGATTTGTATTCCTTCCATACTCCTCTCTCAGTTTCACTATCTAATTTCAGCATATAAAAATATTTTCTTACTCTTTGCCCGTATGCTTAGATTTATTTATATCTTCTAATTTATTATCATTAATTTATATTATTTATCTCCTTGCTGTAAAAGATAATGAAATCAGTATGCTTACACTATTTTCCACTTGTCTTTCCTTAAAACTTTGCATTGTTTCTGCATTATTAAAGCTTATAACACAAACTTTCTTTTCTTTACTCTTAAATAACATTTGTTTCAGCTTGCCTTACAGTAAAATAAATTCCAGTATTTTGCCATTTCTTTGACAGTAGTTTTTCCAGTCATGTTTTGGTTAGTTTAATGTTGTCCTTTAGTAGTTGTTGTTGAGGAAGGACTTATAAGTTATTAAATCTTAATTTTTTTTCATTTTATTGTATTCTGAGTTACAATTTGGCTGTTTGGTCCACAATTTCCTTTCTTGCATACTTGCATTGGAGCTTCTCTGTCTCCTAGAAATTTACTTTTCTCTGGAGAAATTTGAGGTCAGATTAGTTTTTACTCCTTTGGTCACCACTCTGGATAACTTCTCTCTTGCTTTTGCTGAGCTTTGCAGCTATACTCAGATTTTACAGGTGGAGATGCAGTTGTCTTTAACTTTTATTAAATCAATAACTTGCATTCCTGATTTTCTTTGTTACTTTGGGATGATGCCCAATTCAAGAAAGCAAAAATACAATTTTACTCTGTCACTTCTAAGTCAAGAAGTATCTGTGCTACAGTGCTACCCTGGTTTGCTCTCACAGGTTATAAAAGTGGGTTATAAATACGTACATATATATATTTATTTATTTATTCCACATTTCTTCTAATAGATTTATAACTTTACACTTGAATCAGAAAAATAGCATGTTATAGTTGGTTAAGTCAGAGAGTGTTCTTATTCACCATTTACTAAACCCCTTATTTAGACATTACTATTTTCTTGGGTTAATAATCATGAAAGCAACTGCAGCTTCAACAACGCCGACCAGCTGCAGCTGCTAATAAGTATTAAGTAATTCTGCATACAGAATGATGTATTAATCACTTTGTATGGATCGTCATATTTAATTCTATGGCAGTGCTGTTCTTAGGTAAATGTGAAGGTCTAGTAAAGTAAAGAAACTTAGAAGAAGTTAATCAGTTGACACATGATGGAGCAGTGGCGGAGCCCTGCGCTTTCTGAACTCAGAGTTGTCGCGGCCTTTGCATAGGTGTACCGCTCAGCTGGCATGTGATTTCTTAGTGTCTGCTCTTCAGAAGCTTTTTAGTTTTATGTGGTCCCACTTGTTTACTTTTACTTTTGTTGCTTTTGCTTTTGGTGTCCCAAATCCCAAATATTGTTACTAAGACCGACGTCAATTGCATTAGTCCAATTGACAGTAATGTGAGCCTGAATAAAAGCTGTGGTGTTGGGATGGGTATCATAGGACAGATTCTAAGCACGCTTCCTTCACCCAGCAGAGTTAGGTGTCTAGTTCCTGAGATGTATATGCTGTCCTAGATGTGTAGCTCGATGAAATAAATAAGGCAATGCAGGATGAATATGTAGGAATGTGTAAAGTGGGCATCTGCTGTCTGTGCCTGAATAGCATCCATTCCTTCTGCTCATAGAATAGCACCCTGGTTCGTCTTAAGCGTATACCTCCTATTATCGGCTATAAGATATTGGTGAAGCTCTCTCTCTTCCCTTCTCCACTCCCAGGCCCGTAGAAAAGAGTGACGGTGGCAGGTAAGCGATCTAGCCAGCATTATCTCTATACCTGGCTTCCCATTATATTCAAGAATGGTCAAAAACAGTCCAGTGAGGTACAGTCCTGGGGTTTTAGTGAAATTATTGGGAAAGGGAAGCCATTTCCACTGGGGAATTATTTTATGAATAAATATTAGAGTTGCTTTAAACAAATATTGTTTGTTTAAAAGTAAAAGCCTATTTCGAATGGAAGGATTTGGTAGCTATGACCAGTGTATGTGTTGGAAGTAGGATATACATGAGTTGGAACTTGAGATCTTACAGTCCTGTTTACAATGCTGTTAATATATTCTCAGATCTTAAACTTTATGTCAGGAAGTTTCTTCACTGCCTTTGCTGTGAGTAAGGCTCAGTTATGATTGTTGTAATGACTGGCGGGATAAATGGCACAAAGAGAACAATGAGGCAATCATGTCTTTCCCCATTTTCCACAGAAAAGTTGTTTTTCTTCTGTCATGCTCTTAGACCTATAATATTACCATTTTCATTGCCATCTCATCTACTTTCGTAAATGTTCACGAGTAAGGCACACACATATGTGTGTGTGCGTGCACACTCACACCTATGTAATGATTCAACAGAGGTTAAACAACATTTGCAAAAGTTACTCCCTATTGTGTGTAAAACTCTAATCTGGCTCCAGAGATATGAAGATGAATAAGACACATTTGAGGATTTAATCATACCCTGATGAGTTCAGATGCCTTCGAGATGATAGGATCATGAACTATTTAGAACCTTTTAATATTCTGTGATTATTTAATGTTTTTGTCCCCACATTATACATAGAAGTCGAAATTATGCCTGGTGTTCTTGTACAAGTTAAATATATATTAGGAGCTCAGTAAATACTTGGTTGATTCATGGTATGTTGCTTTAGTCAAACTTTGTTTTCCCAGAGACCTCGAGAGATATCCTATGACTAATATGTCTCGATTTCATAGAATTCCTATAATAGCTATCTACAGTCTCCATTTTCTTCCAAAGATTAATCTGGTTTGGATGGGAATTTTTGATAAAGACAGATCTATCACAACCTATAAAAATAACTCAAATTATATCAAATCGTGGTGCCACAGTTACTGTGGGAAGTACTAGCTCTCTAAGAAAGCATGATCTTAAAACAACTTTTAAACAATTTGTTGCTTACTCTCTTGCCTTATGAGGAACAACTTGAGATTTATCATGTTTAATTGGTCCTTTGGGAAACATTTACTATTTTCAACATGATTTACACAGGAAACCTCCCCACACACATCTCACTAAGACAGAATGTATCCTTTGAGATTGTAGATTTGGAGTGAACCATAACTGATGTGTGTTATGAAAATAGCCTATTATTTATAGATGAATGGATTTGTTGCAAGATATCCCAACTTCCTACATGTGACCCATCATTCCAAGATAAGGTCTCTTTCTAATAATGAGCCCTGATAGTAATAAAATCTATATGTACATGCTGCTTTATAGATCGCAAGTGTTTTCATATGATATATGTCACTTCATGTAGCATTTCAGTGTATTTTATAAACTATAGATCATCTGAAAATAACTAAAGCTTGGTTTTGGAAGATGTATGGGGACGGAAACAGCAGTTTCATTGACCTACTGTGTACCCAGTGCTTTCCCATGTCGTCTCATGTTGAAAGCGTATTTTTCAAAACCAGACTGATTTCTAACCTGTCTCTGCAACTTAAGCTGGGTTGCTTGGTTAAAGTTACTGAATGAATCTCTCTTGCATCATTTTCCTCAACTGTAAAAGGGAGACATTTGTACCAACTGGATAGGATTTTTGTTGAGATCATAGGAGTTAATACATGTGAGATGGGTGGAAACTGCTTGGCACAGAATAAGCAATACGTAAATGTTAACTGTGATTTCTCACAGCCATCCTGTGTCATGGTAATCACCATCTCTGTTTTACAGATAAGGAAAATAAATTTTACATCAAGTTACCAGGAAAGGCAGCCTTCAAATTCAAATCCTGATATTCCAGTAGTGGTGGTGGTGGTGGTTTTAGTGAGATCAAAGGTGTTTTGTTTTATTATTATTGCTGATTTTATACCATATCAAAAGAAAAAGAGATGACTTTATAAAGGATAGGTCTTGACTTGCTTCTGATACTTACGTTCTTACTACAGTTATTTCTATACTTTCTTGTTTTAATCCTCCCCTTAAGCCAATTTTATTTGTAACATATTTTACTCCTGTTTTGCTTTTCCTTAGTTCTGTTCCCCCAATGCTGAACAACACATCAGGTTATACAAAGGATGTTGAATGAATGCACTCAGAGATTTTAGATTCTATATTCATCACTTTACCCTTTTTTGCAAAAATAATTCTTTCATTTTTTAACAGTATTAAAACCCATACATAGACCATTTATTTAGTTCAATTGAATCAACCATGTTGTGAGTAACAAATTGAATATCCATGGACATGGAAAATCGTGTTGATTGTAAAATGTTGTCAATATATAGAGATAGCTGAAATTGTTTCATTTCAAACCAGGCTGCATTTTATCCTGATATAAGTGGTGCTTAACTGTTCCTTATCTTCTTCATAAAGCTGTTTTTTTATTTTTAATGAATATCTGCTGCGTATTTTTAGATCTTTGAATATAAGTTGAACTCCATGTTCATGCAGTTAAGGTGGAATCAATATTTTAATACTTTAACATATTTTACATGAACTTTTAAGTACATTTTATTATTTTTAAGAGAAAGCATATTCATGTGACATATTTTTCACCTATAGATTTCAATCTATATTTAAGTTATTTTCTTGTTTTTTCAAATAGGAGATAGGCTATTATGGGGATTTAAATTGTGAGTTCAAATGAGAGTAAATAAATGTTTAATGAGCCATTCTTAATGCATCTATGTCAAGATGCTTCTTTCAAGGGTTGGGGTGCAATTTTGTAACAGACTGAGGTTCTTATACATTTTATTGTATTTGAAAATTGGGGAAATTAGTAACACTCATAATGTGGTTTTACTCCATTACAAAACAACATTCTTTGTTTGTCTTTAAAGGTGAAGAAGGAAAGAAAGGTATGAACATGCTATTGTACAGGAAACAGGGCAAGAAGGATTGCTTTACATTCCTCTTGTCTGAAATTATCTATTTCCATTCTATAGCATCTTTGTTTGTCATTCCCTGGTTATGTGGTTACACATAGGCTGGCTTTGTTTCTGTATCCAAAACTCTTATCATGTTACCTTTAAAATTGGGCATACGGCAACAGAGGGGTCAACAGTGCCACCTTCCACATGGTTTGTATGACTTCATTAGTGAAATAGAACTGTGGGAACCAATTTTCTAGGCAACTCTTGAAGTCATGAGCAATAAGGAGACCTTCGTATCTCCTGAAGTAAATCGTTTTAATGTAGCTTGTTATTTAACTAACTTTATAACTTGGAAAATATTTGGTGGGTTCTCCTCATAGGTTATTGTCAAGATATTTGGAACATTGGGAAGTACTTTTTTTGTAACATGTGTTTCATTTTCTCTGCAAAATATGCAGTGTTTTTAATTTAACTTGAAAAATCAGATTAGGTTTTTAAATAGTTTCTAACCCTCATGAGATGGCAATACTGAAAAAATTACAAGGCAATTTCTTGTGTCCTTAGATAAAAGTAGACAGAGTAACCATCTAACGATGATTAAAGTGGAGAGAATTTATAGGGAAAACAAAATTATTTTCAAACCTTTATATAGAGAATCTTTCAGCTCTAAAATGCTAGTTTTATGTTCTACCATTTGGGGAATGTGTTGTCACAATAGAAAAATTACACAAATAAAATTATTCTACTCTAGGTCCTCTATTTCAAAAATCTTAAAATAAAAATTTACAAGACTATGCTTTTTAGTTTTTTGTTTTTTCACTTTAAAGTCTATCTATAAAAACACATAATTATCTCCAAATACAGACGAGTATGTGCACCAAAGTCTGCTCCTTGGCATGTAGATGCTATCAAAATCCAGAAATCAATGTGTTGTCTTCGTTTACTGCTTGTGTCCAGAAATTAAGCATATCGTCCAAATATTTCAGTTTTAATAGAAAGTCTTCATGTAGCAGACACCTCCTCTCTTTCTGTGGAAAAAGTTACCGGGATAATAACTGTTCTGTGCCAGATGGTGGGAGCCCAGAAATGAGAAATTGGAGCCGAGAGGACATATCAGGTCAGCTGGGCCACTTCCCCTGCCAGTGCAGCAGTATTAAGGCAGCTTGAGGGCCCCCTCTACCCCATGTGCAGTAAGCATGGTTTCCCAATCCATGGGCTCTTTGTTGCTTTTTAAAATCCCACAGATACAGACATCACTGACTGTTTTTGCTTGTCATTTTGCTAAGCTGCATCTTGTATCTCTATGATGTTACCTTAAATATTATTTCCCCCCACCATATTTCACCCATTCTGCTTGCCTCTGGTCTTGTCATGGTCCTCCATGCTATTTGTTAGTAAGGGAGTTTATTGAAGTGTGACAAGGAATTTAGGGGCTACTGTGTGCAAAACAGACATTGATACAGAATTAATTGTAAGTTTTTATAATGGCTAATTGAATCACACTGGGCATGCTGTCACATAAAACCCAGTGTGGTCATATAATGCTATTTGCTGCAAGGCTTTATGCCAGGGTATATTCATGTCCAAGGGCTGCTGTAAAAAAAATACTGCAAAATGGGTGGCTTCAAAGAGCAGAAATTTATTCTCTCTCAATTCCAGAAGCTAAAGGTTACACATCAGGGTGTCAGCAGGGCTGGTGTCTCCTGAAGTCTCCGGAGAGCCTGTTCCATGCTTGTCTGCTTGTGTCTAGTGGTTGCTGGAAATCCTTGGCTTGTAGGCAAGCTACTCCAGCCTCTGCCTCTGTCTCCACGTCACATTCTCCCCTGTGCATTTGTGAGTCTGAGTGCAGATTTCCCTCTAATAAAGACAGCGGTCATATTGGATTTAGGGCCCACCCTCATCCAGTGTGACCGCATCTTAACTTGATTACATCTGTAAAGACCCAATTCCAATTTAGGGCAGATTTACGAGGTTACAGGGGATGTGAACTTTTGGTGCAGGGGACAATTTAACCCAGTGCACATGAGTTAGCAAACTTGTGCTTTAAAGGATCAAATAGTGAATGTTTTAGGCTTTGCTGGCCATATAGCCACAACAACTGAACATGTGCAGGCAACCATGTGCAGGCAACCATGTACAATAGAGAAATGATCAAATGTGTGACTATGTTCCCATAAAACTTTATTTATGGACCCTGAAAACTGAATTTTATATAATTTTGATATCGTATGAACTTATGGCTCTTTAGATTTTTCCAGCCATTTAAAACCGTACAAACCATTCTTATCTCATGCGTCGTACAAAAACAGGCGGTGGTCCATATTTGGCCCACGGGCCATAGTTCACCAACTTCATTGTCTTACTGAAGTACTTGATTCCAAATTTAATGTGAAGAGTGGTCAGTCTATTATAAATGACGAAATCATAACTGCTACTCAGCAAAATGTGGCCTTTTGTTCTGTTTCTGATTTATTATTATAAAAGTTTTGTCTTAATAAAACAAGCACATTTTTTAATAAATCCAGAGTTTGCAATATGAAACGCAAATTTCTTTCCTCATTCTTTTCTATTCTTGATTTCTGCTTGCCGTGGGAAACCACTTCAATTATTCCAGTTTTAGTTGTTTCTCTTAGTAGTTTCATATTTCGAAAAGCATGCTTGTACAACTTGCTCAGTTTTTCGGTCTTTGCTGTCTGTTGGGTTTACTAAAACACAAGCATTTAGATCTTTTATTCTTCTTTCCTCTGCCTTCAATCATACAGCAGTGTCTTCCACTCAAGAGCATTTGTATCGCCTCCACAATTCTCCCTAAATAGCAATCTTTGGTTAAATCAACATTCTTTCTATACGTGATTGACTATATAAATATTATTCAAAGCCAAGTGACAAAAATTTTATGGTAATATTTTCTTTCTGTGATTTTTTTTTTTCGAGTCTCTAATAGTTTCATTTCTTCATTTGTTTGGTTTTCTAAGTATCATTAATTCATCCCCAAACTTTCTTAGAAGATTGTCTACACCCTCTCAGTATAGACAAACATGCAAGTCTTTTCTCCATGGCATTTCTGTGCCTGGATGGCATCCTTCCTGTTGCTCCACCCCACCCCACCCCACCCTACCTCACCCCTGCTCCAGGATGGACCTATTCCCCAGCTATTGCACTGAAATCTTTAGGCTCAGCACTGATATCTTTCCCGTTTCCTTACAGTGTTGAAACATGCGTTTTCTTTCACTGTCCTGTTTCGTTGGCTCATGTTGTCTAGTCACTCTCTAAAAAAGGAAATATTGGTGGTAAATTTGTAGAGACATTTTTCACCTCAAGAAGACTTTATCTCCTCTTAATAGATAATTTGATTGTATAGGGAATTCTAAGTTAGAAATAACATTTAACTGTGATAGTGCAGGCACAAATCTCTAGCTTCTGGCTTTGAGGATTGTTGTTGATAAATTGGAAGTTATTCTGATATCCATTTTTTAACATGTGACCTTTTTTAAGTTATGGAGCTTTTCAATTCTTTTTATGCCTGGTGTTTTGAAATTTCAAAAGGAGCATTTTGATGTGAGTCTCTTTTCTCCCACTTGGTGCAATAGATACTTGGTGTTGTTTTCATGCTGGAAATTCATTTCTTTTAGTTCTGAGAAATATTGTGTATACGTGTATTATATATATAATACTGTATGTAAATGTATAGGTAAATATGTGTGTAATATGTAATAGTTTACATATATAATACAGTTTACATATAAAAATATGTACAACATAATATATAATATATTTAATGTAGTTATGTAATATGTAACAGTTTACATGTATAAATATAATTTAGTTTACATATAAGTAATCCATGTGTAATATACAAAAATATATAATACTAATGGAAGATACATATATATATTTAACATTATTCTCACCTTCACTTCCTCTGCTTTCTGTGCCTGGAACTTCTCTTAGCCATTTTATTCTATTATTCTATTAGGGCATCTGATAGATATTTTGCATTTTGAATTGATTTCTTATTTAACTTCTCTCACATTTTCCATGAATTTTTTCTGTTTATTCTTTCTTGCAGAAGTCCTAAATGTTTTCACTCTCTAATCCTTACATTCATTGTTTTATGTTTCCATAATTTTAATTTCTATTCACCCTTTCCTGTTCCTTGCATATTCCTTCTTTTTTGTTTTACAGGACTCTGTTCTTTTCTTGTGGATATGTTTCCTTTATCTCTCTGAAGACACTATAATTTCTCAGAAGTTTTATTCTCCCTTTTTTTACTCCGCTTCCTCCGCCTTCTATTGTTTTTATTTTGGCTTCTGCTTTTTATGCCAAAGGGTTTCTGCTCATCAGTAGTCCTGTGCGTGATTTAGGGTTTGTCTAAGACTGATTTTTTTTTGGAGGGGGTGGGGGTTAATGCTCTCAAAATATAATTCTCTGAGATCTTTTCTTTTAGGAGGGCCAGATACCCTCTAAGTAATTATTTTGTTTGGTGGATATAACCCTGGCTGAGCAGGTAGGATGGAAGTGTGCATCCTGACTTTCACTTAGCGCTATCACTGGCTTCGTTAGAGGGAGGAGGCTGCTTCCACCCCCAAAGCAGCCAGCTCTTCTCTCCCAGAGTCTTCACTGGTAACTCTCCAGACCAACTGCCTCTGCCCTTGGCCTTGTCCAAGTCTACCACTGCTGGAGTTAAGACTAAATAAAATAGGGGGTGTTGTGAGGCCTAAATTAGGACTTTAACACAGTAAGTCACCAAATAGTACAGCTTTTGTTATCATATTAATGGTAAAATATCTGCTCCATCTTTTACTATTTGCGTGACTTTGGAAATGTCATTAGCCTCTTGTACTTTAGTTTTTTCTTAAATAAAGTGAGGAATGTCCTCACCTAGGGATTTTCTGATTATTAAATGAGATACTGAAGTAAAGTTGACCTACACTCTGTAGTTGCTCAGTAAAAGGTAACTTTATAAAGTCTTGAAGTAAATGTGTCTTTGTACAAGGTGTATTAGTTGGCTCAAGCTGCCAGACAAAATATCACAGATAGACAGTGAGTGAGAGAGCATGAGCAAGAGCGAGCATTCTGGTGTCTACTCCTTTTCTCATAAGAAAACCGGTCCTATTAGATTAGGGCTTCACCTTTATCACTTCCTTTAATCTTTATCACCTTTATAAAGATCCTGTCTTCAAGTATAGTCGTTTTGGAGGTTAGGGCTTCAACATGTGAATTTGGGGAGGGTGCACTTTAGTTCATGACACCAGGTAAAGAGAAGAACTCAGTTAATCTTGGCTTTCTTGCGTGTGTTTGCAGCCCTCTCGTTTACATCTCAGTAAAGACCAGCTTTAGGCACAAGTGGAAATTAGAAGCCCTTTGCTTTCAGAGAATCTTACTTTCTAGTTTGAGTACCTCCTTATTTAACCAAGATTCCAAGGGCTTTCTCAGAGTTCCAGATCCTACTTTCTATCAGGATCATTTAATTGCTTAATGATGAAAAACTCAGTTTTATATGTATTCCTTTGGGCGAACATGAAAATTAGTAATTCTAAGATGGTAAATCTGTGTAGAATGTGGCCTGTGGTTGAGAAGGTGTCTTCAGGTACCTCATGGGGCTGACTGTACCCCTAATGGAATCAATCCCCTGGTTAACCCTCAACATTTTCCATAATGCTTCATCTTAGACATCTCTGATCAGATTGCCCAGTCACATGAAGTTTTTGTGGATTTATGTAGCCAGAATTCTTTGTGTATGTGATCATGAAGCAACATACAGCCTCTCCTCTATTTAAAGAGACGAGCACTGAATTCTGTGGTAGGTACCTGCAGTAGGTACAGTTTCATTCTTCTGCATGTGGCAGTCCAGTTTTTATAGGGATTCTTTACTATAACAACATCCCTGCACATATGTGCTGATGAAAGCTTTTACAGCCTATGTCAGATATATATACAACTATTTCATATAGGAGAGGTATAATTGTATATGCATTTTTAAGTTAGATTCAGGAATTTCAGCTATTCACTTTTACCATTGAGTAGAAATGTTTGAACATTAATGAACAATTAATACCTAAGGCTGAATACATCCCTTTGACACTAAGTATCACATTTGCTGGGAAAAATAAACATTTATTTACATTAAAGACTGTCATGAGTCATGTACATATTCTGTTATTTTTATCCCCCTTGAATTATTCCAACATCAAGCTTATTCTAAGCTATAGATTGTTTTTCCAGTTGCTTTTTTAAAGTAATGGGGTCATGTAATTTGTTTTAGTTCAAAACTGTTGACTGGTGGGAATGTGTAGCTATTTTAGGTTATTCAGTCTTATTTCTGTCAATATATTGTGCCAGTTTTGGTCATCTAGATAAGGATTTAAGATTTAATGTGCATAGAGCACATTTTCATATCACAAATAAAAAGTAATTTTTAAAATCCTCAGTGGGATAGAGTTCATTATACCTTTTTTACTGAGTGAAAATACCAAAGAGAAGCATCAATGCACGAATTGTCCTAACCAAGAGAGAAATGTATGTGGAAGTCCTATTCTTTCTCATCTTCTTCCAGATGTCTTTCCTTTGTGTTCCTAAAAATCTGAAGCCCAAGTGAGAACTAAAGATGGATTCATGTCTTATCAGAGAGCGTATCACCTACTGCTGTTTCTTAGATATCAGACTCATCTTGTATAGACAATGACCAATGGCCATGTTCATGAAAAGACAGACAAGTTATGCTTCATTTGATTGATCAACAGAAACTCCTGGAATTTCTTTTTTAATGCAATCTAAGAGAACTCTTAAAAAGTAACATCTGGTTGATGTCACTTAAAAAAAAAAGAAAATAGGGGCTGGACTCAGATAAAGCAATGCATTTAATTCTAAGGGAAAGTAAGATTCTACTTGGTTTATTGAGTTGTATTCATGCTAAATCCACGTCATTTGATTTAATTTGCTCCAATAGATTTTTTTCATCTCTGAATCTAATGACAGAATTAGTAGCTTGAATCTGAAAATATTAATATAAGTACTAAGTTAATTGGATCACCAGCTGTTTAAAAGTAGTTTGTTACTTTCTTCTAGGCGTGAATTGAAACTATGTGATGTGACCTAAGAAGAATATTGTAGAAAACGAGATTTTTTTTTGAAGTGGAAGAAACTTTGAATTATTTATTCAGCCAAGTTAAAAAATGAGTAAACTGAGGCATAGGAAAGTCAAATGAGTTGACTCAAAACAAATATATTTAATGAGGAGAGTCTGACCTATGTTCAAAGCTCTTAAATGCCAGTTTAACACCCAAGCAAATGTAATTTATTCTACTTATAGTTACTTTACATGTAGGAAGAAGCCTTGCTAAGAAGCCTAGCCTCTCATAGGCTACCTTGGGACTACCTTACAGGTGAGTCTCAATATGGACCTTGAAATAGAAGCCCTATGATACTTGTCTTCCAGGCAGTATGTCTCTTAAAACCTTTAAGACCAGCTCAAGTAATTGTAACTGCAACGAAATAATTAACTCAATAACTGCTGCTAAATAATTCCCTTTATGATTGGAGGTATGTGATCCCTCCCTGACTTAATTACCATTTTAATAGGAAGATCTTGAATATTTAAAATCATCTAGATTCTAAAATTCTTATTTTATGTTTGGGTATAAAATCATGTTTACAGATTATCTTGAGTTGTTATGCTTGATTGCCACAAAAAATGCCCAGAAGTAGGTGAAACCAGCGAAATTTCCCCCCTACTGTAACTCTAGGAACCACAAGTTCAAAATAGCTTAAACTTTTTTCCTAAAGATCATAAAGCTTGCAAATAGCCATCCTGAAACTCAATTCCAGATGTTCTGTTTTTGTTCTGATAATTGCGTTTTATGAATGTTAAATAAAAGTTGGAGATTAGGTAAAAACAATATTTAACCTGGGTTAGGGTTCCCTACATTCCAGATTCCAATCCATGTTCCTGAACAAGGACATTGAGTAAAATTGTTGAGAAAAGTAAAGAACAGAGGGTTTGACAAGGAGGTTGTAAATGCATCTTGCTTTTAATAATTAAATCTAACAGCTACAAAATTACACTTTCCTTTGTCATTAAAATAGATAATATACAATGCTCTCAACACATTAATAACAGTCTTTAAATTTCCAAATTAACACTAAAAAAAAAGCTTACAAAATGAAAAGCAAAATTTATGACTATCATCATGATTCTTCACCAAAAGACTAGGTTTTCAGTTTCTTCCATTATATGTGTTATCCTTGTTTATAAAGCACTCTTCATGTACCCTCACTGTTCCTAATGATATAGTGTATGAGGGTAGGTATAATCTTATTTTTAGTAAAAATAATTGAAGCTTGAGAGATTAAATGATTTGTTCATTATCAAAGGATTAAATGTCAAAGTCCAAATTACAAACTTCTGACCCTGTTTTAATAATGATTTAATTTTTGATTACGAAGGATTTTATTTTTATTCATTGCTTTCAAAAAGAAAACCCTAGAATTACAATAATACAAAGTAGGAAGTGAATGTTCCTGCCTCATGACACTCGGCCTTTCTGTTTTACCCTAGATATGACCACTGTTCATTCTTTAGTGTGTCTGTTTTGAATTGTAAATGAAGACCCTACTGCTCTTCCCTTTGGTTCCACTTCCCTGAAATAACCATTTTTGTCTTTTCTGCCTTCTGCTTCTATCTATCTATCTATCTATCTATCTATCTATCTATCTATCTATCTATCTATCTATCTATCTATCTATCTATCTAGCGGCTTTCATGACTCAAGATTGCAATATACCTCTTTCTTGCACAGTAAACCTTTTAAAAAGTGTTTATTGATTTCTCTTTTGGAAAGATGAGGAATATGACTTATTTTTACCACATTCTAATTTCTGTGAATCTAATTACTAGATCTTGGATGTCCTATATGTTACAGAATCAAGATGTGTATTTTGGGTCCACAGGAGTGATATAATCTTATGCTATTAAAACAGTGTTGCTTAAGCACAAGTTTACAAAGTTTCATGAGATCTTTGAAGACATTTCCCCTGTAGATAAACCCCTACATCTGGAACTGCATCTGGTGCTATGGCTGAGAGGTCTGATGCCAGTGTCACGGTTCCTTTGTAAGCAAAAATTCATTCCCTTTGAAAGCTTTTAGTGATTCTTTTTCTTTATGTTGAGTGCTCTGGAGATTCACCAAGGCCATTCTGGATGTGGGCTATCTACTTACTCTCAGTGCCCTGGTCTTTGCCGTACACTGAAGTTCTTGCTAAAGAACTTTGCGTATACGTACAAGTTTGTGAGGTGGGTGTAGAAAACAGACGGGGATTGTTTAATAATGCGTACAATAGAGTCGGTGTTATGATAAAACCTGAGGGCAGGTGTTCAAAATTTGTAATCACAAGATACTTCTTTCTACTTATTAATGTTTTAATATGAAATCACACTGGTTGAAGCTGTAGCAGTATGTAATGAAAATATAATACTAATATTTTAAAATAGCTTTGTTCTTAAAGGCAAATAAATCTATGTGCAGTCAATTATCACTTCTGCTGTTTTCTATAATATGTTTTTATTTTTTTATCTAGAGGATACTGTGCTGCTGTGATACCCAATCTTGTGTTAATTTGAGTTAACCATCTATTTTTTATGTTCCATAAACATTAAAAAAAAAAAAGCATTCACCTATTTAGGTTGACTCCCATAAAAAAAGAGCTTAGGAAATACTTTTTCTCTTCAATAGTCTTTGATAATTTATGCAGATATTGTGTTTTTAAAACTATTATTAATTAGTTAATCCTGTGTTCTGAAAAATATTTGTAAACAACTCACTATTTTAGATCTGAAATCTTTAGTTTCACAGTAAAGTCAGGCTGGTAAATGTATAATAGCTAATTATTTCAAGTTGGTAAGGAAATCTTCTTCCTACATCAGGCTCAAGGCAAGGTCACCCAGTTCTTTGTGGCTCTTCTTGTCTGTGACAGTCTAGCAGACTGGGATACCTGCTCTAACAGACTGTCTGCGAACAGCACACCACATGGCTGGGAGTGTGGTCTGGTGCGATTTACACGCTGGGATCACGAGACAAACGGATTACATGTCTCGTTACTCTTAAACACTTCTAGTGGTGAATGAAATGTTCTGCATTATCCATATAAGTAAATTATGTTCCTATCATAGATTCTTATTTTCAAAGCCAAAAAGTAGTTTAAGCTATGAATAACTCTGAACTACATGAAGAAATGAACTAGAAAGCTCTTTAATATTTTAAATTATTACTCAGCATTTGTAGTGTGCTTAAAATATAGCCTGTTTGCTTAAAGACAGCTATAAAACTGTCACCA
Source organism: Pteropus alecto (assembly GCF_000325575.1). NCBI lineage: Eukaryota > Metazoa > Chordata > Mammalia > Chiroptera > Pteropodidae > Pteropus > Pteropus alecto. Next base: position 2,897,041 of record NW_006431956.1, on the reverse strand, counting down.
ATCCTGATCTTTTCTTATATGTAAATATGAAAAGAGAAAATATTTAGAGGATTTGTTGAAAGAAAAATATATCTTTATGTATGTAATCTAAATAAATGTTTTGTTTACATAATACATGTGATATTATACAGTATTTACAGTATTTATCTATAAATAAAATTAGGTATATATAGAAAGATAATATCTATATCTCTGTCCTCTATATATAGATAGAAATAATATATTATATGAAAATAATGTATTATATAATTACTGAAAAATATGCTATTGTTGACAATAACACCTTAATTAGCAAAATTAAAAGTGATTCTTATTATTTTAATTAGAACCTTTTTGTGCATTCCGAGTTTTAAGCATGCATTATTTTTCAAAGTAGACCCCTCCCCGCACACACACCCTCAGTATAGCTTCTTTGTTCAAAGAATGACTTTTTGAAATATCAAATACCCCCTTTACAGATCGGTCTGATGGTTTGCATAAACAGATTAAAAGCATGTGGAATTAATTTTCATAGAAATGTATTTGGACTCAAAAAAATTTTAAAGAACAAGGAGCTTTCGGGAATTTTTTAAAGCTTAATTTTATCTCCCAAACAACATTTGGCTACCTAATTATAATGTGTTTTGAGTACAGTAGGTGATTTGGATGAAGAACTGTATTTTTTTTTAATTGGCAGCTTTGAATATTAATGTTTTAATTCTCTGAAATCCTTACACAATTTCTTGTAAACATTTCAGTATCACTAGTCACATTTAGTTAGCCCACGATAGTCAAAAAATATGGAATTATGCACTTATGAAAATTTAAAAACACCAACATTCTTTAATCACTGATTTTAATTGCTATTAGTATAATTAGGTATTAAGTCATTCATAGTTTTAAGCATCTCTGACATGTCTGTTGTATGCAGCATTTACTAAAAAACATGATATTTTAACTTTGGCCATCTATGAATTAAGGTGCCCAACAATGCCAGAGTCATCGAACGGTTCAAAGGTAATGCCACACCTAAGTACTATGTCTTCACGACTGGCACATAGCCACGCGTCTACTGCTTTGCTCTCCTTTTTCAATTTGAAATGGAATTAAACTTCTTAAAAATTTATATATAGGGTAAGACTTTTACAAAGATAGCAGGTGTATCTTTATGTTTTTAATTTATGACAAAAATGAATAATAAATTTATATTTTATGGCAAATTATTTCTGATGATAAAAATAAAAGAATGTTTGGAAGTGTTTTTCTTCAAATGAATTTTTAAACATGCTTCTGATCAAAATAATTTTTAAATAAAATTGAACATTAGTATAAGGTTACTCTAGATGTTTAAATTTGAGATGGCTTTTTTGAAAGCTCATTTTCTTACTAAATGTTATAGTTCTTAATGTCTGTATTAGCTTTTTTCCCATCCTAGCCTTTTACCAATTCAGCTTAAATCCCTCCTATATTAAAATTCTTGCCACCTATAACTGCCTTTCTATTATATGTCAGTTTTCTACCTTCTATTTTATTGACTTTATCTTTTTCTTTATTCATCACCTCAGTAGTTTCTAGGAATTTTTAAATATGTGTTTTACGAAACAAAATATACAACATTAAATTGAAGACATTATGCTAAAATCATAGTATTAAAAATTTATTCATGAAAAATATGTGTTCCATATTCTACTCTTATTCTTATGTAAGGTTTTTTCCTTGTTCTTTATGGTACAACTTGTGACAGGTTATTGAAAGACCTAGAATAAGATGTCAGTCTTTATGGCTAGGAATTGACATTATACCCAAGATTTTTATTTTACCTGATTAAATAATAAGATTTGTGTTAGTGATGATATAGCTAGCTACCTAGCTAAATAGATAGCTAGATAGCAAGAGGATTATTTATATATTTTAATCTATCTATATCTATATATCTTTAGAATATCTATCAGAATATACGAAGTGAAACAAACAGTAACACCACCAAATACAACAAAAACAAAACCCATCAAAACAAAACAACCATAAGAAACATTTTCTAAAATATAAAATGCAAAATAGGATTGGAGATATGTGCTATCTGATATTATTCTATTATCTATAGATTTAAAACGTCAACTTAAAAAATATAGGCATTGAGTACCTATCAAGTGTTAGGCTCTGGGCTAAGTATTTTCATACACCCTAGCTCTGACCTTTCATGAACGCCAGCTACCATCAGTTTGACAGTGAGCTAATTTAGGCTTAGGCTTTTTAACACGCTTGTTAAATTCATGCGGCTAGTAGCTCTTACCAGTACATACAGCTGCCTGTTAGAAAACATGAAAATTATTTATCTAAGTGCAATGTAGCAAATTACTAAAAAATACTAAATATTAGTAAGATCATTAGGACATTAGAAAGGTTTTAACATCTTCATAACTTTAACATCTTCATAACTTCTTACCTTTGTTAGAAATGTGTCATAAACAAGTGCCATTTAAACACTTGGAATTTATGTAATTATAGATAGATGATAGACAGACATGTACATGTCAGACAATATTTATAGGAAGTTAACATCCCATTTGAAGAAATGATGGACATATATCATAAATATTTCTTAAAATGCATATCTGAAAGACCAGAAACCCCATATGAATTGTGAATATTCTGGAACTGTAGGCACCAGCACACTGATTAACATTAGGGATTTGGGGTTGGTTAGTATATATCACTACAGAGGCTGCAACAGTGGTTCAGGCTTTAAATCCTCGAAAAGATAAAAGGAAAACGTAGAACAGGTGTTTGATTTA